>NW_011494746.1:2801331-2805716 GCF_000754665.1 Bison bison bison | reverse complement strand
AGATTTGGGAGAATGGCATTGAAACATGTAAAATATCATGTATGAAATGAGATGCCAGTCCAGGTTCGATGCATGATACTGGACGCTTGGGGCTAGTGCACTGGGACGACCCAGAGGGATGGTATGGGGAGGGAGGAGGGAGGAGGGTTCAGGATGGGGAACACATGTATACCTGTGGTGGATTCATTTTGATATTTGGCAAAACTAATACAATTATGTAAAGTTTAAAAATTAAATAAAATTTTAAAAAAATCCACTTTTCATTGCACATCACAATTCAATCAAGAAATGGTTTGTTGTTTCATAGAATAAGAGACTCCAAAACGACCTTTTTTTTTTTTGGTCAGGTCAGGAGGCACTACTTATTGAGCTTTTTCATCTTTCCAATTTGCTTCAAATGCCAAACGACTGTAGGATAGTCGACACTGAATTCTTCAGCAACTTCTCATGTAGTTGTAAGAGGATTAGCTTCAATGATGGCTCTCAGTTGGTTGTTGTTACTTTCCAATGGCTGGCCATTGTGCTCCTCATCTTCAAGGCTCTCATCTCCCTCGCAAAACTTCTTGAACCACCACCACTGCACTGTACATTCGTTAGCAGTTCCTGAGCCAAATGTGTTGTTGATGTTGGGGGTTGTCTCTGCTGCTTTACAACCCAGCTTGAAGCTGAATAAAAAAACTGCTTGCATTTTTTTTTTGTCTAACATCATTTCTACAGTCTAATAGAATACAAACAGCAAGTAATAAGTCATTAGCAAAAAAACATAAAGAGAGAAATGTGCATTCAAATGATGTATATAACATAACCACATGTATTTAAGAATCTATTCCAATATCATATGGCAAAGTTCAACAGTGCAAAACCACAATTACTTTTGCATCAACCTAATATCATTTTAAGTGCTTATTTTGACAGCACAATTAGTTTTACCTGCCAGATTAAAAAAAAAAAAGGAAAGAAAACAAATGACTGAAATTTATTTTGATAGACAGTTTTTCCAAACCTAAAGCCCAGGAAGGTGGGAGGGAGGAAGGATAACAAGTAATCCTTAATGGCTGAAACACTGGGATAGATTTAGTCATTATATATACATTTAAAAAATAAACTTAGTAAGAAAAAAAAAAAAAACAGACCTTCCTTCTGTCTAGTCTCATTCTAGTCATGTTACCTCCTCTGCTATACCTCCTCACTGTGTTCTAATCTAGATTTCCAAACGTCTTGTCTCATTCTTTAAATCTATCACCCCCGCAAAGCTGCCAGAGTGAACCTCATGAAACTGTACTTGCACATCACACCCAGCTCACATACTTCGGCGACGCAGCAGCTCCACAGGACAGCACGTGAACTCTGAGGCACAGCCATCTTCCATCATCAGGCCCCCCTCTTCCCCAGTGTGACCGCTCAAGTTGTATACTGTCAAAATTCTTTCCTTATGGTTCCCTGAGCAAGTCTTGCTCTCTTATTTCCATGCTTTTGACCACGGTGTTTCCTTGCCTATTATTTCACCCATCTCCAAAAGAACAAAAGCAAAGCGTTTTCGTTCTCCCTGGAAAACTCAAGACACAGGTCTGCGAAGCACGTCTCCACATCGGCAGGCAGCTGAGGAGTGTTTCTCCTGCATTCCTAATCACCTCTGTGCTTGCTGGTGAGTCTGCTTCCCGAAGAGTACTGGGAGAATCTGCTAGCATCTCTAGGTTTCTAATGCCTACAGTAGTCCTGGGTCTGTAATAAGCACCCAGGAAAGGTGCCCTTCCCTGGTGGCTCAGATGGTGAAGAATCTGCCTGCAATGCAGGAGGCTCAAGTTCGATCCCTGGGTCAGGAAGATCCCCTGGAGAAGGGAATGGCAACCCACTCCAGTATTCTTGCCTGGAGAACTCCATGGACAGAGGAGCCTGGTGGGTTACAGTCCCTGGGGTTGCAAAGAGTTGGACACGATTGAGCGACTAACACTATTACACTACTGAGTTGTGTTGAGTAAATTATTTAGAAATTCACCAAAAATGTGAATGAATTCCCTAGCAATTAAGATTAAAATTAGGTTCTTTAAGAAGAACCCACCCCAGCAAAGGGTGTCAATACTGGTTACAGCTTCTTGAATATTTTCTCTATGTTAATTACAGGTGAAAGGGGGCACCTTTTTTTTTCTTGTCTTTAAATTTAGTGAACAAACATAATGTCAGTACTGTCAACAAAGTAGTTTGGGGGAAAGTCTCCATGTGTATCAGGGTAAGCCAACTTGTGTGAAAGCAAACATATATAAAGATACATCGGGTGGGATGCACTAAGCTGCAAGTATCCAAGATACCTAAATTGCACTTGGACTCTGGAGCCACACTGCCTGGGTTGGACTATTTATTAGCTGTATGATCTTGGACCAGTCCCTTCACCTCTCTACATCTCAGCTTCCATATCTGTAGAATAGAAATAATAACTGTATCTACCTTAAAGGATGCTATAAAGCATATGGCAAGCCCTATATGAGAGTTACCTACTGATATTTAAACTAGTTAAATGACATAAGGGGAATTTATAAAAACTAAAGTAACTTAAAGCTTAGAAGTAGGATGGGTAAGCTTGTGGGTGGTTTGATATGGTAGCTTGATATGTCATCCAGGGCCTAGTTTCTTCTTGGTACCTTGGAATAACTCCACTTTAAGGCTGGCATCTCTCAGAGTAGCTTAATCAACCAGAATGCAGAGGCAAACAAGAGTACTGATACTCAATCTGACTGGATGTCTTGGGTTACAAGCTCTCTATCACTGGACAGAGGGGCATGGACTCCGCAGATTAGCTGAGGCCTCCCAAGGCCCACTTCCAGAGCCAGAGGTGGGAGCAACTTCCCCTGAAGTGCGTGGACATCAAAACAAAAACACGGGTACCTTTGGGAAGTTGGAAGATGAGGGGAGACGCTAGATAAGCAACCAACAAGAAGAAAAAAGGCAACGGTGAAAATTCATGAATTTCAAACCACATAAACTTTATTTTTTCATAGTCATCTGTATTCAAAAGTCGTATCAGGTTTAGCAACCAGGCGCAAAAATTCCTTTCAGCCAAGATGAATTTTTAGCATGACACAGCCAACAAAAAGTGCTGTTCTCAGGGAAAATCCCCCAACTTAGAAGCATCTGCTTCTAATTTCCACAATGAAATCTTTGATTCCTTCATTCATGGGACTTGCACTCAATTCCCTCTGACACAGGAACTGCAGTTTTCTAGATAATAATTTTGCTGTGAAATTCTCATTATCTGGTTGAGATGTTTAAAGAATGAATTAAGTGTTTGAGAAGTTGCTAGCTTTCTTATAACACTGTGAAATGATTTTACATGTCATGAAATGGTTCTTAATAACAAGAATGAAATAAACATACAAACTGGAAATGTAAAAATCCATTGGCAGAATAGGAAAATAAAAAGTACAGTACACAAAAACAATTCAGCAGCAAGCAGTGAACTACAGCTGCACATCAGCAAGTACGAATCCCCAAAACAGTGTTGAACAAAAAAAGCCAACTTGCAAAAGACTGTATATGCTATGATACTTTTCTATGAAGAGAAAGTTCAAAAACAGACAATCAATGATTCATTTAGGAATACGTGTGTGTGTGTGTGTTTGTATGGTAAGACTACAAAGAAAGGCAAAGGAACAATTAACTTTAAAATTGCAATAGTGGTCCTGAGGGATGTAAGAGGCTGGGGTAGGGAATGTCTACAGAAACGGGCAGGGACTGCCAAGGTGCTACAGAAAGTCTTTTTCTTAAGCTTACAAGTAAATACAATGGTGTTCTTTCATAACTATTACTGCTTAAAATGCACTCTACTATGTACATTTCACAATTTAGCAAAGTTAAATAAGTCAGAGGTACTGATGTTAAAATACTGTGAATAACCACATACTACTGATTAAAAAGATATGTAACAACAAGTTATACAAGAGTTAAGTCAGAACTCAGGTAGTCACCAACCAACAATGCATCCTGAAAGGAATTTAGGATGAAAAAACAGAAGGAGGCATTCCCTGTTTTAGATAAACAAACTCATAGAGAGTTAGCTGCATATCTCGGGAAGAATTTCAATGACCCCAGATTCTTGTATCTTCTTACAACGGCACTAAAATCATTAACTTGTGATATCTGTTTTTTGATAGACCATTCAGGTATGATCTAAATCAAATCCCTTATGATTATACAGTGGAAGTGAGAAATAGATTTAAGGGCCTAGATCTGATAGAGTGCCTGATGAACTATGGAATGAGGTTCGTGACATTGTACAGGAGTCAGGGATCAAGACCATTCCCATAGAAAAGAAATGCAAAAAAGCAAAATAGCTGTCTGGGGAGGCCTTACAAATAGCTGTGAAAAGAAGAGAAGCGAAAAGCAAAGGAGAA
>NW_011494746.1:2800322-2800795 GCF_000754665.1 Bison bison bison | reverse complement strand
TGGGCAGAAAAGTGAAGAGGAACTCAAAAGCCTCTTGATGAAAGTGAAAGTGGAGAGTGAAAAAGTTGGCTTAAAGCTCAACATTCAGAAAACGAAGATCATGGCATCCGGTCCCACCACTTCATGGGAAATAGATGGGGAAACAGTGGAAACAGTGTCAGACTTTATTTTTCTGGGCTCCAAAATCACTACAGATGGTGACTGCAGCCATGAAATTAAAAGATGCTTACTCCTAGGAAAGAAAGTTATGACCACCTAGATAGCATATTCAAAAGCAGAGACATTACTTTGCCAACAAAGATTCGTCTAGTCAAGGCTATGGTTTTTCCTGTGGTCATGTATGGATGTGAGAGTTGGACTGTGAAGAAGGCTGAGCACCGAAGAATTGATGCTTTTGAACTATGGTGTTGGAGAAGACTCTTGAGAGTCCCTTGGACTGCAAGGAGATCCAACCAGTCCATTCTGAAGGAGAT
>NW_011494746.1:2799768-2800222 GCF_000754665.1 Bison bison bison | reverse complement strand
TCTTCAAGAAAATCAGAGATACCAAAGGAACATTTCATGCAAAGATGAGCTCGATAAAGGACAGAAATGGTATGGACCTAACAGAAGCAGAAGATACTAAGAAGAGATGGCAAGAATACACAGAAGAACTATACAGAAAAGATCTTCACGACCCAGATAATCATGATGGTGTGATCACTGACCTACAGCCAGACATGCTGGAATGTGAAGTCAAGTGGGCCTTAGAAAGCATCACTACGAACAAAGCTAGTGGAGGTGATGGAATTCCAGTTGAGCTATTCCAAATCCTGAAAGATGATGCTGTGAAAGTGCTGCACTCTATATGCCAGCAAATTTGGAAAACTCAGCAGTGTCCATAGGACTGGAAAAGGTCAGTTTTCATTCCAATCCCAAAGAAAGGCAATGCCAAAGAATGCTCAAACTACCGCACAATTGCACTCATCTCACATGCTAA
>NW_011494746.1:2794871-2799668 GCF_000754665.1 Bison bison bison | reverse complement strand
CCTAGATAGCATATTCAAAAGCAGAGACATTACTTTGCCAACAAAGATTCGTCTAGTCAAGGCTATGGTTTTTCCTGTGGTCATGTATGGATGTGAGAGTTGGACTGTGAAGAAGGCTGAGCACCGAAGAATTGATGCTTTTGAACTATGGTGTTGGAGAAGACTCTTGAGAGTCCCTTGGACTGCAAGGAGATCCAACCAGTCCATTCTGAAGGAGATCAGCCCTGGGATTTCCTTGAAAGGAATGATGCTAAAGCTGAAACTCCAGTACTTTGGCCACCTCATGCGAAGAGTTGACTCATTGGAAAAGACTCTGATGCTGGGAGGGATTTGGGGCAGGAGGAGAAGGGGACGACAGAGGATGAGATGGCTGGATGGCATCACTGACTCGATGGACGTGAGTCTGAGTGAACTGCGGGAGTTGGTGATGGACAGGGAGGCCTGGCGTGCTGCGATTCATGGGGTCGCAAAGAGTCGGACATGACTGAGCGACTGATCTGATCTGATCTGTTTTTTGTGATTAGTAGTAATGTTTTACCAAGATATATGCTTGACTATCTGTATTTCCTAGCCCCCAAATTCATATATACTGGCTCCTCTCCTGCCTCTTCAGAACAGTTTACTCAGAGCTACCGAATGGCTATTTCCTGGGCTATACAGTTCTCAGTGAGAATAAAACTTAAACTGACAAACTCACAACTCTCACGTTGTGTGTTTTTACGTCAGTAATGGATTGTGCATGGGCTTCTACTACTAAATGAAAAAGCAATGCAATAAAGTACAATCAAATGAAAATCTTACCAATGAATCAGATTTTAAAGATGGCCTAGTCCAACTCCAGTACTCTTGCCTGGAAAATCCATGAACGGAGGAGCCTGGTGGGCTGCAGTCCATGGGGTCACTAAGAGTTGGACACGACCGAGCGACTTTACTTTCACTTTTCACTTTCATGCATTGGAGAAGGAAATGGCAACCCACTCCAGTGTTCTTGCCTGGAGAATCCCAGGGACGAGGAAGCCTGGTGGGCTGCCGTCTATGGGGTCACACAGAGTCGGACACGACTGAAGTGACTTAACAGCAGCAGTCCAACTCCTTAATTTTATAGGTTAAGAAACACACTTCAAGAGAATGACTGGGCCAAGATGGTACCAGTAGGTTTAGGGAGCTGGTGTGCTTTTCTTTCCAGAGTTTTTCTTCTCTGAGTTCTAGCAAAAACTCTCATGGGGAAGAAACAATTAAAACTAGTCTCTTTTCAGAGAGCTCATATTTTATACATTTGAGTAAAAAGTTAAGAAACATGCTAAAATGATTCACTCAAGTAAACATATCCAAATGCTAGCAAAACCTGCCTCTAATCCTACTAGTTGTAGAATTTTATATGTCAAAAAAATTTTTTACAAAGCCAGAAAAGGACTTTGAAATGCCAAGAATCCAATTTTACTCCTATACATATAAATTATGGGCCAAAATTATTTCAGCTGAGCACACCCAAATGAGCAGTATTACCTGGACACACCCTCACACTCGCACACATACTATGCATGTGTTAAATGTGCAGAATGGTGTGACATGAGACTCACAGGGCCAGGCACACTCTACAGTAAAAGATCAAAAGCACAGTCTATAGACTTCAAAGTAAAAGATTCCTCTGGACATTCTAATGAGGCTCTATAGTGCTACAGAAGTCTTAATTTAACATTCCTTTGGGGGTTTTACCATAACTATGTAAGTTAGAAACAAACTGTCACACAAATACATAAAAACACCTGAAAATATCAATTTAAAAAGTCAAAGAAAAACAGTGATTATTTTAATCATAAAAAAACCCTTCTTAGAACTCTGATTTACAGTTTGAAAGACCCTTAAGAGAAATGATAAATGTTTGTTTTACACATGGCTTCCTTTTTTAGACTGAAGTATAGCTAATTTACCATATTGTAATAGTTGCAGGTGTAGAGCAAAGTAATTCAGTTATTTATACATGTATATTTAAATACATATTTAAACATACATAAACTTACATATATATTATTTTTCAGGTTCTTTTCTATTATAGGTTATTATAAGATATTGAATATAGTTCTCATTGCTATAGAGTAAACCCTTGTTATTTGTCTATTTTATGTATAGTAGTGTGTATCTATTAATCCCAGACTCTTAATTTATCCCTCCCCTTTTCCTTTGGTAACCATGGCTTTGTTTTCTATGTCCGTGAATTCATTTCTGCTTTGTAAGTAAATTCATCTGTACTAATTTGTAGATTCCACATGTAAGAGCACATAATGTTTATCTTTCTCTGCCTGACTGACTTCACTTAGTATGACCATCTCCAGGTCCATCCATATGTTAGAAAAGGCATTATTTCATTCTTTGCATAGTTTACTAATATTCCATTGTGTATGTGTGTCTGTCTCTGTGTGTGTACACACCACATCTTCTTTATCCATTAATTGGACACGTCCATTCGACACTTAGGTTGCTCCCATGTCTTGGCTATTGTAAATAGTGCTGCTATGAACACTTGGGTGCTCGTATCTTTTTAAACTAGTTTTTGTCTTTTCTAGATATATGCAGAATATACATATATATATGCAATATACATATAATATATATATATGTCTTTTCTAGATTTATTATAGTTTTATAAAATATTTACCACTGCTATTGTCATATAGGGATTCATCTCTGACACACTAAAAGACATCATTTCTAACAAAGATTTCAGTACCATTTCAGTTACCAGAGACCAACAATCTAAACTTTAAAAACATGTCCCACCCACCTCTAGCAATGGCCACAGGACTGAAAAAGGTGAGTTTTTATTCCAATTTCCAAGAAGGGCAATGCCAAAGAATGTTCAAACGACCATTCAATTCCTCTCATTTTCACAGGCCAGCAAGAAAATGCTCAAACCAGGCTTCAACAGTATGTGAACAAAGAACTTCCAGATGTACAAGCTGAATTTACAAAGGGCTTCCCAAGTGGCACAGTGGTAATGAATATGCCTGCCAAGGCAAGAGACGCAAGTTTGATCCCTGGGTTGGGATGATCCCTGGTGGAGGAAATGGCAACCCACTCCAGTATTCTTTCCTAAGAAATCCCACAGAAAAAGGAGCTTGGTGAGCTATAGTCCATGAGGTTGCAAAGAGTAGAACGTGACTGAGCACATATATGCACAGAGGAACCAGAGATCAAATTGCCAGCATCCGTTGGATCACAGAAAAAGCAAGGGAATTCTAGAAAAACATCTACTTCTGCTTCACTGACTATACTAAAGCCTCTGACTGTGTGAACCACAAAAAACTGGAAAATTCTTCAAGAGATGGGAATACCAGACCACCTTATCTACCTCCTAAGAGACCTATATGCAGGTCAAGAAACAAGTTAGAACCAGACATGGACTGGTTCAAAACTGGGAAAGGAGTACTTCAAGGCTGTATATTGTCATCCTGCTTATTTAACTTATATGCAGAGCACATCATGTGAAATGCCAGGCTGGATGAATCAAAAGCTGGAATCAAGACTGCCAGAAGAAATATCAATAACCTCAGATATGCATATTATACTATCCTAATAGCATGTATGGATGTGAGAGTTGGACTGTGAAGAAGGCTGAGCACCGAAGAATTGATGCTTTTCAACTGTGGTGTTGGAGAAGACTCTTCGAGACTGCAAGGAGATCCAACCAGTCCATTCTGAAGGAGATCAACCCTGGGATTTCTTTGGAAGGAATGATGCTAAAGCTGAAACTCCAGTACTTTGGCCACCTCATTCGAGGAGTTGACTCAGTGGAAAAGACTGATGCTGGGAGGGATTTGGGGCAGGAGGAGAAGGGGACAACAGAGGATGAGATGGCTGGATGGCATCACTGACTAGATGGACATGAGTCTGGGTGAACTCTGGGAGTTGGTGATGGACAGGGAGGCCTGGCTTGCTGTGATTCATGGGGTCAAAAAGAGTCGGACACGACTGAGCGACTGATCTGATCTGATCTGATCTAATAGCAGAAAGTGAAGAGGAACTAAAGAGCTTCTTGATGGAGGTGAAACAGGAGAATGAAGAAGTTGGCTTAAAACTCAACATTCAAAAAATTAAGATCATGGCATCCAGTCCATCACTTCATGGCAAATAGATGGGGAAAAAGTATAAACAGTGGCAGATTTTATTTTCTTAGACTCCAAAATTATCTCGAGGTTGACTGCTGCCATGAAATTAAAAGACGCATGCTCCTTGGAAGGAAAGCTATGATAAACCTAAACAGCATGTTAAAAAGCAGAGACATCACTTTGCTGACCTCAAAGCTTTGGTTTTTCCAGTAGTCATGTACAGATGTGAGAACTGGACCATAAAGAAGGCTGAGCACTGAGAAATTGATGCTTTCAAACTGTGGTGCTGGAGAAGACTCTTGGGAACACCTTGGACTCTAGGAAGAAGACTCTAGGGAATTCAATTCTAAAGGAAATCAACCCTGAATATTCAGTGGAAGGACTGATGCTAAAGCTGAAGGTCCAATACTTTGGCCACCTGATGCGAAAAGCTGACTCACTGGAAAACACCCTGATGCTGGGAAAGACTAAGGGCAGGGGGTGACCGAAGATGACATGGTTGGGTGACATCATCGACTCAATGGACATGAGTCTGAGCAAACTCTAGGAGATAGTGAAGCACAGGGAATCCTGCATGCTGCAGTCCATGGGGTCACAAAGAGTGGGATTTAGAGACTGAACAACAATAACCCACATCAACCCCACCCCCCATTCCCCTGATGCATCAACAAATCATTAGCCAATCTACTCT
>NW_011494746.1:2773273-2794771 GCF_000754665.1 Bison bison bison | reverse complement strand
TCTACTCTAAGGAGATGGAAGTGGCCAGTATTATTCTGGAGAAACATGAATCCAAGACTGTTAAGACTGATATGGGGAACTTCACTGGGAGTCAGGGCTGCAGCCTTAGGTCTTTCCTAAAGGAATCATCGATGAGAAGCTGGCTCTCCCCTACCTGCCATCCAGTGTTTAATTCCCGTAGCTTCTGGAAGACAGCTACCATGAATTTGTCAGTTTCATCAAGTGTGCAATCTCATTTTCCAGTGGTACTTAGCTATATACTAACATTCTATTTCCCATATACCAATCCACAGGCCTTATTTCTGGAACTTCTCAACTAGGACTTTGAAATAAAATAAGAACCAAGGTCAATTAAATTATTACCCACATATTCCAAAGGGAATAGAAATAAAAGCCACTTAACATTGAACCTCTGGGATTCCTGGTGTGTGAAGTCAACAAACCCCAGTAGTGAATCACTAAATAACCCATTTGACCTGCCTATTCATTGGATTTTCTGGTCTGTGCTGTGTAACCCCCTTGCTTGTTGCCAAAAGAGAGCACTCCTTCTTACAGTAATCATCCTCTAAAGCTGTGAGAAAGACTTAAAGATTGATTTTTAAAGGGTGTGGAGGAAGGAAATCAGAATTACACCTTACCCTACACTAACAACGTTAGTCTTCTATGAAAAATGGAACCACAGCGTGGTCTTGAAGGTTAATGTTAAAAACAAACAAGCAAACCAATCGAACAAACAAACAGGAACCACCCTGCCTCTGCTCAGGACTGCTTTTCTATACATCCCTAACCATGCTGAGAAGGCACCTACCTAGTCCTGAGACTGACCTACACACTTTTATCCTAGAGAAACCAGATGAGCAGTTTACTCCAAGGTCACACTGCATCACTTCTAGCAGGACAAGTGAATAAGACCAATAGTACGTCACTGCATTACCCCCCACAAAAGGCTATATTTTGCCAATAATTGCCGTGGAATCATCTCATCTTAGGTCCAGAGGCAAAACTATTCAAGTGTTCAAAACACATTCATTAGAAGAGAGGTGTTTCTTTTGCTTCATGACTCTTATTTGGAAGAGTGAATTAAAAAAACATGGTATTGGTCCTAGACACAGGCTTTCTAGGGAAGGCTGGAGAAGAATTCCTTTTCTAACACAAGATTTGGAAACTTGTAAGTTATCTACTGGCTTTCCAACTTCAGTAAAAGTCTCAGGAAATTCAGGAGATAAAATTCTATACAGCTGAAATTCTGTCAAGATTCTTTCAAAAACATCTTCCAGTTAGGGTCAGGAATTAATCTGCCTAGAATTTGGAAATTATTTGCTCTAAGAGTGTAAGAAGTCATGACAGTTCATGAAAAACCTACAGCTAATATTATACTTAACACTGAAAGACTGAATGGTTTTCCCCTAATACTGGAAACAAGACAAGGATTTCTGCTCTCACAACTCACATTCAAAGCTAGAAGACTTACTAGCTGATTGTCAGCCTTATTATAAAGGATACGAACAGAAACCAAACAGTATTATATTGGCCTAGAGACAGACATCTAGATCAATGGAATGGGACAAACAGTCCAGAAATTGAGCCATACATAAAAAGTCATTTGAGTTCTGACAAAGGTGCCAAGGAAATTCAATGAGAATGAACTCTCGAAAAATGGTGCTGGAATAATTAGACATCGTCATGGAAAAAAATTAACCTCAACCTATATACAAAAATTACTTGAAATGGATTACAGATCCCAGTGTAAAAGCTAAAACTACAAAACTTACAGAAATTTCTAGAAGAAGATCTTTGTGATCTTGGGTTTCTTGTTGCCCGTTATTCAGTCACTCAGTCATGTCTGACTCTCTGTGATCCCATGAACTGCAGTACACCAGGCTTCCTTGTTCCTCATCATCTCCCGGAGTTTGCTCAAACTCATGTCCATTGAGTGGATGATGCCAACCAACCATCTCATGCTCGGTTGCCCCCTTCTCCTGTAATTCCCTTACTTTTTCTATGATCCAATGGATGTTCGCAATTTGATTTCTGGTTCCTCTGCCTTTTCTAAATCCAGCTTGTACATCTGAAGTTCTCGGTTCATGTACTGTTGAAGCCTAACTTGAAGAATTTTGAGCATTACCTTGCTAGCATGTAAGTGAAGTGAAGTGAAGTCGCTCAGTCATGTCTGACTCTTTGCGACTCCATGGACTGACTGTATGTAGCCCACCAGGCTCCTTGGTCCATGGGATTTTCCAGGCATGAATACTGGAGTGGGCTGCCATTTCCTTCTCCAGGGGATCTTCCCAACTCAGGGATTGAACCCAGGTCTCCTGCATCGAAGGCAGACGCTTTACCGTCTGAGCTACCAAGGAAGCCCGTAAAATGAGCACAATTGTATGACAGTTTGAACATTCTTTGCCATTGCTTCTTCTTTGGTATTGGAATGAAAACTGACCTTTTCCAGTCCTGTGGCCACTGCTAGGTTTTCCAAATTTGCTGGCATATTGAGTGCAGCACTTTAACAGCATCGTCTTTTAGGATTTGAAATAGCTCAGCTGGAATTCCATCACCTCCAGTAGCTTTGTTCATAGTGATGCTTCCTAAGGTCCACTTGACTTCACACTCCAGGATGTCTGGTTCTAAGTGAATGATCACACCACTGTGGTTATCCAGGTCAGTATAGTTCTTCTGTGTATTCTTGCCACCTCTTCTTAATATCTTCTGCTTCTGTTAGGTCCATACTGTTTCTGTCCTTTACTGTGCCCATCTTTACATGAAATGTTCCCTTGGTATCTCTAATTTTTTGGAAGATATCTCTAGTCTTTCCCATCCTATTGTTTTCCTCTATTTCTTAGGGGACAAAAAATCATGAAACATTTTCAAAAAAAGAGAAATTGGACTTCTTTAAAATAAAAAATTCTGCTCTTTGAAAGTCACATAAAAATAACAAGGCAATCCTCAGGCTTGAGAAAATCATTTTAAAATCTCTTCTCTGATTAAAGACTCAATCCAGTATATATAAATAGGTCTTACAACCAACAGAAGATAACTCTCTTAAAAGTATGGCCAAAAGATTTAAATAGTTACTTCTCCAAAGAAGATATAGAAGCAGCAAATAAACATTTGCAATGATATTCCATATTATTGTCATTAGGAAAGTGTAAACAAAAACCACAGTGAGTTACCACTACACACTCAATAGAATGGTTACAATGAAAAGACTGAATACCAGGTCTTGTTGAGAATTTAGAGCAACTAGAACTCTTAGATACCACTGGTGGGAATGTTAAATGGTACAGTTACCTTGGAACACAATTTGACAATTTTCATAAAATTAAATTAATTTACCATGTAACTCAGATATCTCATTCTTAGGTATTTGCCTTAAGAAATGAAAAGATATTCCACCAAAGACTTACACATGAATGTTCATAGTAACTTCATTCATAATAGTTCCACACTGGAAACAATCCAGATATCCATTAATAACAGATGAATGAATAACCATATTGTAACAACTGAAAACTATCCAACAATAAAAAGGAACTACTGACATGCAACAAAACTGATGAATCTGAAAAATATTTTGCTAAGTGAAAGAAGCCAGATATAAAAGGAAGGCAGAGAAAACTACATGCCACATGATTCTATTTATATAAAATTGTATAAAAGGCAAAACTAAAGGTGAGAAGTTGTCAGGGATGGGGAGGTAAGGAGAAAAGGCAGAGAGGAAGTGGTGGTTGCCGGGGGTAGTGGTGAGGAGAAGTTAAAAGGGAGCTGTAAAAAAACTTTTTGGTATGACAAAAATTATCTTTATCTTGTGACACTGATTACATACATTTGTCAAAAGTCACAAAATTTTCTATTTAAAATTTGTGGACTTTATTGTATATAATTACAATAAATAAAGTTGATTTAAAAAATTTTAATGAATCTACATGTTCACTAAAGTGCCTTCGGGGTTAAGTAATACATCATCCCAAACCCTTTGCTGGATGATGCAGGGTATAATCAAAAGTGAAACAATACATTAGGTAAACTGGCTAAATCAATGGCTTCAAAAAGTTTAAAACAGACCTTAGAATTAAAATGTAGGAAGTCACAGTGATTTGAAAATAGATCTGTAATTTTAAAGAATACTAAGTAAAAATAAATGTTGGTCTTTTATGTTTACAAAGTTTATCATCCAGTAAGAATTCTGGAAAGGCAAAAGAAAATTTCTTGGTAGACAAAAATTGCAATAGCAGAATTTTTAATAGGTAGTATTTCACTTGTTGCATGGTTCAAGTGTTCATTTGTTTGTCTTTCTCCTCTCATCATTCAGGCTCTAACTTCTACAAGCAGGAGTCCCCAACCTCTGGAATCTAATGCCTGCTGATCTGAGGTGGAGCTTATGCAATAACAATAAAAACAAAGTGCACAAAAATGTAATGCACTTGCTGCTGCTGCTGCTAAGTCGCTTCAGTCATGTCTGACTCTGTGCGACCCCATAGACGGCAGACCACCAGGCTCCCCTGTCCATGTGATTTTCCAGGCAAGAGTACTGGAGTGGGGTGCCATTGCCTTCTCTGGTAATGCACTTGAGTTATCCCCAGACCACCCTCCCCAGGTCTGGGGAAAAACTGTATTCTATGAAACCAGTCCCTGGTGCCAAAAAGGTTGGGGACCGCTATATAGAGGACACGTCCATGCACTGAATTTCCAGCAAACTGCCTGGCACATAAATGATCGTTGAATAAAAGATGAATTGCAGAGGTTCTCGTGCTAAATTATATTTCTTCTAAAGAGTCCACATGTAAGTAAAACTCCCTACAGATGTGAGTATAGTAGATATGCTTCCATGAAACATTAGCACTATTCATTCAAGCTTCAGAGCCTTCTTTATTTCAATTTAAAGATTATACAGTTCTAAAGAGAAATCAGGCAATTGTATTTAATGTCTTACCTTTAAATACATAATGTGCAATCGTTCCAAAAAAAATATTTTAATTTCTCTTTTATTAACCAATCCTACAACTTAAATAGAGTTTTTTTTCCAAGATAATAGTTGTTCTGAACAAAGGATTGACAGTGTGCAATTTCATGCATATCTTGCTTTATTAAGACAAAATCTGATGATCTGGAATTTTGTGCCAGGTTTAATGCATTATCATGGGAAGTAGAATATGTTTGAAAAGATTTTCCTACCTAGCTCAGAGTGACCCAAAAATTATGGTAAAATTAGTGTAAGCTAATTCAGGACCACAAATTGACTTAGTATCTGGCAGAAACTAAACTTACATAAGGCGGCTAAAAAACAAACAACAACAACAACAAATCAAAATGTTGTATCGTATGTTGCAAACACTCCCGAAATGTTTTATCAAGAGTGGCTATGACTGAGGTGGCAAAAAAACCTCAGGTCTCAGAGACAGAAGAGTATCATGTTCTGGTTTTGTCACGAGGTGAATCAGGTAAGGGCATCAAGTCATACAAGTCATTTAACCTCCTTATCTAAAACATGGAGACTAGTACTTTGAGGATCAAATAAAGTAAACAAGCAAAAGTTCCACTTAAAATACAAAATGTGCTACAGATATACGTTACTATGGTGCTAGAAAATCTAGCTGAAGGAAAGAAATGCTTACCTTCCTTTATTTATTTATTTGCGCTTCCCTGATAGCTCAGTTGGTAAAGAATCCACCTGCAAAGCAGGAGACCCCAGTTCGATTCCTGGGTCAGGAAGATCCGTTGGAGAAGGGATAGGTTACTGAGTATTCTTGGGCTTCCCTTGTGGCTCAGCTGGTAAGGAATCCACCCACAATGTGGGAGACCTGGGTTCAATCCCTGGGTTGGGAAGATCCCCTGGAGAAGGGAAAGGCTACCCACTCCAATATTCTGGCCTGGAGAATTCCACAGACTATACAGGGCCCCAAAGTGAAAGAGCGACTTTCACTTTCACTTTCCAGGCATCAGTAAAAGCAAATAATTTAGTAAATTACAAATCATCAGTTCAACAGCCTTTCCACTGATTTGAAAATGATTGTGGGCTTGGTTAATCAATATTTGAAGATAAAAAGGCTTTATTTTAAACATACTTATTTGGAATTTATTTTAAATTCCACAGGACGCTTGACATTTCTTAAAAACGTCTCCCTGATCTGATCGCCTTGCATTTCTTTAAGATCACATTTAAGAATCTTCAGTTTATTTGAACTAAAATTTCCTTAATCATGTTGATTTTTCTGAATTATCTTCTATAATTACAAGTAACATGAGTTTCTTAACAAAGACTTCAGAAATGGCACCAGTGCAGCTGACCTTTGTTTCAGTGTGACAATAAACCATGCAAACAATTAAATTTTACCACGATGTTCAATAGATTAAGCATAAAATCCTATTTTTTTAGAAAAAAATACTTAAAGCATGTCTGTTGTAATAAAATATATGCAACCACACAAAATTCCACTCTTTTTTGGCTCACATTTGTCACTGACTATAGAGCTAAGGGTTTTCACAACACCACGTTACCTCACTCCAAGATCAGACAGATATACCCATTCATATTTCTCAGTCATGGGCTTGGAAGTATAAAAGTACTATCCACTAACTAGTCTCAAGGGAATAAATCAGTTTAGTTTTTTATATATTATTTTTGAAAGCCCATTTCATAAAACAAAAATTGTTTTGCAAGTTAGCTATTTCTGAAATTTCCAACCCATTTTTTTTTTTGCTTATATATTCAGAGTTCAACTTAGGTATCAAACAAAGACTGCTGAGTCTCTTCAGTCGTGTCCGACTCTGTGCGACCCCATAGACAGCAGCCCACCGGGCTCTGCCATCCCTGGAATTCTCCAGGCAAGAACACTGGAGTGGGTTGCCATTTCCTTCTCCATTGCGTGAAAGTGAAAAGTGAAAGTGAAGTCGCTCAGTCGTGTCCAACTCTTAGCGACCCCATGGACTGTAGCCCACCAGGCTCCTCCATCCATGGGATTTTCTAGGTAAGAGTACTGGAGTGGCTTGCCATTGCCTTCTAAGTGCTATAAGTTATAATTCCTTATCATTAATGAAAGATCTATAGCCAATGGTATATCCTTTAGAAAAGTGTTTTTTTTTTTTAAGTTCTTATTTTGTTAAAGAAATTGCCCTTTTATTTATTTGTTTTAAGGTAAAGTTTTAACCTTCAGAATATTTTACAAACTGCTATGGAATTATGAAAAATCAAGGAGTTTAGAATTCAGTTGTGTCATATTCCGCAATATAGTCCTGGCCTCCAGATCACAGTGCTCTGTTATAAGATCTCAGAGAATGCCCTACTTCTTAGTAACACTTATCAAAATTGAACAATTATATACTCCCTTATTTAAAGCTGCCTTTCCAGCTGAAGGGTCAAAGCTTCTGAAGAGCTGGTACCATCATGTTGGTTAGGTTCACACCCCTGCAAGGCTTCCCATATAGTGGACACACTATTTGCCAAATGAATGGGAAAATAAGATGTGCAAAACAATAGCCTTCAGAGGCAGGTCTAAAATAAATAAAATGGTATGTATAATGACCTATATACTTGGAAACTTCATCCATCTATGTCACTGAATCAGAGAATTGGCAGTAAATGAGGTGTTTAGTGAATTAATACTCAATTAGAGTACATAAATGTGGTTACAAAGCTACAGAGGAATGGACACAGTAAATTAAGAAAAGCTTATCTGAAGAAGTAGATTTTATACAAGATTTTACTATTTTCTCATCTTTTTACAGCATCATAATCATACATGACCATATACTGGAAGCTAAATCTGAACAATAGTTAATCTATTAAATCTAAAATTTTGATAGGCACTAGTAAATTGAAAGATACAGTTGCTGTCCTCAAGAGATTTCTAACACAGTTGAGAAGTCAGTATATACATATAAAAGGTTGTATATGTGATTGTACACAACAGCACGTGCTTGGTTCCCACGAAATGATACAGGCAATAAACAGCTCAGTTCAGCGGAAGGAGTGGAGGATGCAGGACCCAGACTAAGTGTGTATGTGCTGGACAGGACAAAGAGGAGAACCATTTGGATAGACAAGGAGCTTTGCGATGACACTAGAAATAAGTATCTACAACAGAAGGGTAGCAAACTCACTCACTGACAGGAGCAGTTAACAAAGGAGTGAAGCCTGCAGGATGAAAAACACCAACAGCCATTTGGCCTCAATGTTGGAAGCAAGAGGATCTCTGCTGGGGACAGTGGGGACTGTGGAGCACACACCCATATAAAAAGGGAAGCTGTTATATTGCTCCAACAGATCGCTGACACACCTCCCAATTTTTTAACAAAAGGTGTAAAATTCAATTTTTTTTTTAATTTAAAATTTCTCAGTTTTTAAATGCTAGAAAATAAATGTTTTCAACACCATGTTAAAACCAAAACATGTTTGCAGCCAATCCTGCTGGTGCACCACAGGCTCGCAACACTGCTTTGCCATGTGGAATTCCACGACGAGAGATCTGGACTTCATCCTGCAGTCACCGACTTAGGAGATTTCACATTTATTTCATAATTTGCTTAGTTTTATACCTCTGCACACACCAGTATTTATCATGTAATACACTCAGCACTGCCAAATTATTTCACATTGGCCTTGTGTAAGTATTTCTCTGTTACAGGCCAATTTCTTTCATTTAATTAACTGAAGAGTGACTTATAAGCTTCAGCTGAAATAACATTCAAAATGACAGTAATAAAACAGTGTTGATGAGCAGGACCTAAGAGAATGCTGACATTATATGTGTATACCACAACCCACTAGAAACACACATATAATCACTGGAGCTCCACTTCTCAAAAAACATGTGCCATAATCTACTACAAAGGAAAAGTTCATACCCTTTCCAGCATTTTCCCATAATTAGCAACTTTCTAAAGACTTACTATACAGTATACTTTTATTACCAAGTAGCACTCAAATAAATGTAACAATGTTTTAATTCTACCAATCACTATAAGCTTTTAACTATCCAAAAACAATACTTAAGCATTAAAGGCCTATGCTTTAGCATTTCAATAAGCTTAGAGAAACAAAAGATAATTAGTATCAGAGACTTGTTGATTCGTTTTGATGACAGTATTACAGAAAGTTAGAATTATAATCCAAAGGTAATTCCCAGGTGAGAAAATTCTTAGTGCATAATTATGATATAAAATACAGAACTATGAAAATTGCTTAATCACATGCCTTGAAATAATATTCACAATGAAAGTCATCAAAGTATAAAAGAAACATTAAACAAGCAATGTTTCTACTACTCAATTTGCTCTGGTCTCTGGGAACCCCTAACCTGAGTCATCCACTCCATGAATGAAAGTTTTCAGGCCTGTAGGGGTACCATGATGTGTAGACTGGTCAACTCAAATCTATCATGTGTCACCTTGGCTCTACTGTATCCTTTCAATAAGAAATGATCATGGGTTGAATTAAAGAACATGTCACTAGAAACAAAATGATTCTACCATAACTCTATTAGTGGGAAACTCAGAGGCTCCCCATTTCTGTCAGAACCTGTTGAAGACCCTCATAACCTCCAGCATTCTGAAGTCCCTACCCACATTTTATCAGACATATTAAAATATATTCACTTACAATACTGAATATTTGTAGTGTAAGAAATTTAACTGAAAATAAGAATTGTCTTAATAAGGTTTTTTTTTTTAATTTTACTTCTTCCTTTCTGATTCTTTAAAATTTATTTTTTAATTGAAGGATAATTGCTTTACAGAATTTTGTTGTTTTCTGTCAAACCTTAACATCAATCACCCATAGGTATGCATATATTCCCTCCTTTTTGAACCTCCCTCCCATCTCCCGCCCCATCCCATCCCTCTAGATTGATCAGAGCCCTATTCCCATTGGCTATCTATTTTACATATGGTAATGTAAGTTTCTATGTTGCTCTTTCCATACATCTCACCCTCTCCTCACCTCTCCCCATGTCCATAAGTCTATTCTCTATGTCTATTTCTCCACTGCTGCCCTGTAAATAAATTCTTCAGTACCGTTTTTCTAGATTTCATATATATGTGTTAGAATACGATATTTCTCTTTCTGACTCACTTCACTCTGTATAATGGGCTCTAGGTTCATCCACCTCATTAGAACTGACTCAAATGTGTTTCTTTTTATGGCTAAGTAATATTCCATTGTGTATACGTACCACACCTTCCTTATCCATTCATATGTCGATGAACATCTAGGTTGCTTCCATGTTCTAGCTATTGTAAATAGTGCTGCAATGAACAATGGGATACTTGTGTGTTTTTCAATTTTGGTTTCCTCAGGTATATGCTTAGGAGTGGGATTGCTGGGTCCCACTCCTAAGCATATATTGGTGGTTTTATTCTTAGTTTTTTAAGGAATCTCTATACCACCCTCCACAGCGGCTGTATCAATTTACATTCCCACCAACAGCGAGAGTGTTCCCTTTTTTCTACACCCTTTCCAGCATTTATTGTTTGCAGACTTTTTGATGATGGCCATTCTGACTGGTGTTAGTGATATCTCATTGTAGTTTTGATTTGCATTTCTGTAATAATGAGCGATGCCGAGCATCTTTTCATGTGTTTGTTAGCCATCTGTGTGTCTTCTTTAGAGAAATGTCTGTTTAGGTCTTTTTCCCACTTTTTGACTGGGTTGTTTGTTTTTCTGGTATTGAGTTCTATGAGCTGCTTGTATATTTTGGAAATTAATCCTCTGTTTCATTTGTTACTATTTTCTCACATTCTGAGGCTTGGCTTTTCATTCTTGAGCCCACTCCAATCAGGTTTTTGTCCCTATTCCTCCACTATCATAACTCTTGTCAAGTTCACCAGTGACCCTGAGGTTGCTAAATCCAATAAGCAACTCTCAGTCTTCAAGCTACTTGACATGACATCACTGATTCACTCTCTCCTCCCTGAGTTTCCTTCTTTATTGACTTCAGGTATATTCTTTTAATTTCCCTCTTGTCCCTCCGACTGCTCCTTCTCAGTAATCTTTACTTGTTCCTTCCCAGGTGGCACTAGTGGTAAAGAACCCACCTGCCAATGCAGGAGATGTAAGAGAGGCAGGTTCGATCCCTAGGATGGGAAGATCTCCTGGAGCAGGGCATGGTAACCCGCTCCAGTATTCTTGCCTAGTGAATCCTATGGACAGACGAGCCTAGCAGGCTGCAGTTCACGGGGTCGCCAAGACTCAGGCAGGACTGAAGCAACTTAGCACCTTATCAACTCACCCTCTAGAGCCTGAAGTACCTCAGGCTCAGCCCAAGTCCTTCATCACAGAAAAGGTAACTCATAGTTCCTTCCTCACATAGTATGGGTCAAAAGAATTAAAATCTACTAATAATAACACTATTACTTAGAGAATGGAAACAATTAGGTCCACTATGTCAGAAATATGTGCGTATTTCCTTTGGCTTAAGGTACATTCTTATGAAATTTCTTCTTTTCCACAAACTATAAATACTGATATGACCTAAGCTTTGGTTCATGGACTGTTTTCCCTGTCTGCATACACTCCCTATATGATTTCATCCAAAGTCTGCTGGCGACTTCCAAATTTCTATCTCTAGCTTGGACCTCTTCCTTAAACTCCAGATTCCTGAATCCAACAAGCTGCTCAACTTCTCTGCTTGGAAGCTGAACATAACATGTTCAGATGGCTTTTGGTTATCTTTCCCAAACCAGTTCCTCCATTAGAGCCCCATCTCAGTTCATGACAACTCCATAACTATACAAAAAGCTTTGGTGTTATCCTTCCTCTGATCTCTCTATGATACTCCTCAAAGAGTTGGCCAGGAAATCTTATTGGTTCTACCTGTAAAATAAATCTTGGTCAGTTCTCACTACCTCCTCTACTGGTAGTGGTGTCTCGCAACTGGATTATTGTGAACAGCTGCTAACTTGTCTCTGCTTCCAGCCTTGATCACCCCACTCTATTTTTCTATCTCAACACAGTGGTTGGTGATTCTATTAAAATGCAAGTCAAGGCACCTTGCTTCTCTGCTTCAAACTCTCTAGTGACTTCTCGTTTCACTCAGAGTAAAAGCTGAAGTTCTTATAATGGTCCACCAGGCAGACCTACATGATGAGCCCCCCAAACATCCATAACGTGATCTACTACTACTTCGTGGCCTTCTCGCTGGTCCTGGAACAGACCAAGCACACTTCTGCCCGAGGCCTTCACTGGTCCCTCTGATGGAACTCTCTTGCCCAGGTATCTCTGCATGGCCAACTTCCTCCCTCAAATCACCTTCTCAGGGAGCCCTACCATGACCACATTATTTGAAATTGCCAAAGGCCCTGCTTTTCTTCTTCAGCACGTCTAATGTGCCTTACCTTGCTTTACTTTATCTTTCTCCAAACACACTTACTACTCTCTAAACTACTATATAGCTTTGTTATGTTCAGTGTTTAGTTCCTAATAGGATATAAGCTCTACAAAGGCCGGACTTCTTTTCTTTATTTTGTTCACTGTCTGTAGCTCTGGGGTCTAGAACAATGCCTAGCACACAGATGGCATGTATTATGTTAAATGAATGAATGAATCTAATTAAACATTTAATAATTTCAATTTCATTATTTTCTTCTAAAATTTGAGACTTTTACCAAATCCTGAACATTTTTGTTGCTCCTAAAAAAATTTCTTTGTATTTGAAGACTACAAAGATCCGAGCCTGACCTCCTGACCCAACACAAATGCAGCAGCCCCAGGGAAGCCAGAGCCACTAAGCCTTTGGCCATTAGTTCTCCTCCAGGAGTCCACTTAGTCCTTACCGGGAAACATCTAATACATCTCCAAACACATATATTTCACTCTCCCACCTAGATAAGAAACAATTCTGCAGGATTTGCACTAAGCAGTCAGCACAGTACTCAGTACTTCATGCAGAAGTAAAAGCTGTTTTTTGATGGACTTGGTGAACATTTTTAAAGTACTAGGTTTATTAAGTTTAAGATATTATACAACACATAACAGGGCACAGGGTTATCTGAGGTATATGCTCTCCTTTTAATGAACGATACTCCATGATTATTCTGGAGCATCCTGTGCCTATTTTGACTGGGTTTGTAACTATGCTGCTCCTGCTGCTAAGTCACTTCAGTCCTGTCCGACCCTGTGCGACCCCATAGACAGCAGCCCACCAGGCTCCGCCATCCCTGGGACTCTCTAGGCAAGAATACTGGAGTGGGTTGCCATTTCCTTCTCCAATGCATGAAAGTGAAAAGTCAAAGTAAAGTCGCTCAGTTGTGTCCGACTCTTAGCGACCCTATGGACTGCAGCCTACCAGGCTCCTCCACCCATGGGATTTTCCAGGCAAGAGTACTGCATGTAACTATGCTAGTTAGATGTAAATGTCTTTTTAATGTGCTTAATTTGTTTTTCTTAAATATCTCTTTGAAACTTTCAGACTATTATTTTTTTTTTGAATGAATGGTTTAAAAATCTTAAGCTTTGGGCCTAACAGAAAATCGTAACATGGTCTGACCCACATTATATAAACTGTGATAATGGTAGGGGTTGGGGCTGGAGGAATAATAATTGCCTCATTCCAGTAATAGTGGCTTTCTTAAAAAGGACTCACATGAAATCTACAGGGTACAAGATAAAAAGACATGGACCACTGGTACTCCTTAAGTCTAAAAGTACTTTGTATAACATTATTTGTTACAAAGAGAATTTCTAAACTCTGTGAATTTACTTTTTGGCAGCTGGAAAGAAATCATTAGCAAGCAGGCAGAAGTTGGGGGAATGAGACTGCTGGAAATAGGAGTTAAGAAAAATAACTTGATCAATTAGAGATCAGTGGGACAGGCCAGCTGTTCTTAGTGCAATAGTATAGATTGCCCAACATCTGTGACTGAGAAATATTACGATTTGTTGCCTATTTAATGTGATCAAAATACAAAACCTGTGAACAATTGCTTGTAAACAGAAACTTAGGGACTTCCAAGAACTAGAAATCTTCCTATACATCATTTCTTTTTGTCTTAAACAAGCACTAACTTCGTTTACTATGTCATGCACTGCCACTCGCTTTACATCTGTTACTGCACTTAATCAAAACAAGCCTATGAGATAGCTGCTATTATTATCTTCATTTTATAGATGAGGAAAAAGAGGTTTAGAGAGGGAAATAGCTTCCCTAAGGAGTACACACTGGAGAACAGTGGAGCCTAGATTTGGACCCCAGGGAACTAATCTCAAAAATCTTGTTCTTAACATTTATATTTTACTGCCTCTTTTCCATCTTGCCTTCAGAACTTATTACACTTTTCTGTAGTAATTTCAGTGAATAGCTTGTCAGGCCCTATGTTGAACATTCTTTTCCCAAGTATCTTTTATTTTTTAAAATCATATATGCTGTTTTTGCTTTTATAAGCAATATCTGATCTGGGCAGGCTATATTATTTACTCCCATTTATAAAACTTCAGGTTTTGTGGTTTTTTTTTTAACCTTTTCCCCATCTTGCTAATGAGCCTAAGTTGAAATTCTGAGTCTTTTCTTAAAACATGAAAACGTATTTTTTCTCTTGAGGGACACATGCGGGAAAAAAAAAAAA
Organism: Bison bison bison; assembly: GCF_000754665.1. Classification (NCBI taxonomy): domain Eukaryota; kingdom Metazoa; phylum Chordata; class Mammalia; order Artiodactyla; family Bovidae; genus Bison; species Bison bison. The sequence goes on along the minus strand of NW_011494746.1, from coordinate 2,780,218 downwards.
AAAAGTCTTCCTTCACAAGCACTTTATCTATTAGATTTCTCATAACCCTATGCTTTACAATAAGTTCTTCCTGGGGATAGCCATAGAGTTCAGCATCAGATATTCACTGTTGTTTTCAGTAGACAGAAACCAGAAACTGGATATTTCCAAGGATATTTAAGAAATGATAAGTTGATGGGATTAGGGGGCATAGAGGAGAAAAGTGTATAGAAGAGGGGACATAAGGGCAAGAAGAAGCAAAAATGTATGTGTATTTACATATATTCTTATTCCCAAGAATAAACTTCTGGAAATATTTAGAAAGCAGTCCTTTGAAATTAGGGTGCATCCTAGACCATATGGGCTTCCCAGTGGCACTAGCGGTGAAGGACGTGCTGTCAACGCAGGTTAGACGTAAGAGATGTGGGTTTGATCTCTGGGTCGGGAAGACCCACTGCAGGAGGGCATGGTAACCCTCTCCAGCATTCCCGCCTAGAGAATCCCATGGACAGAGAGGAGCCTGGCAGGCTACAGTCCATGGGGTCGAACAGAGTCAGACCCAACTGAAGTGACTTAGCATGCACGCTAGACTATTCATGGATGAATAAAACAATGAGCCAGGAAGGACCTCAAGATACCACCTACTTGGCATTTACAACCCAAAGTCTCACTGGAGAGCCCTAAGACAGAGGGCAGAAGGAAAAGGGGATTAAAGAAAAATTCCAAGGGTTCTGTGTAGGGGGCAGAGACACAGTAGGCTTGAGGAAGTGCAATTCTGCTTCACTGGCCACAGCTCCCTTTCCTCTGGGTAGGTCTGCCTCTATCCGAATAGAGCCATAGGACATTTTTGTGTGGCTCAGGAAAGGGCACCCCATCCTCCAGGCCAGTGGATTCACTGCTTGGATCAGAGAGTCAGGGGCTGAGTTCCAGCCTTCAGATGGCAGTAGTCTAAAGGAAACTGCAAGTCAGAAGCAGCTTCCACTCTTGGTGCTTTCGTGAGCTGTAAGACTCCGAGTCACTCAGTCTTTCGGATCTTTAGTTCCCCTCACCTCTAAAACATGAAGGGGCTAGCTGTCACCTAAGGTCCCTTCCTTCTTGCCAACTCTCAAGTGAAATGCAACAACCAGCTGTATATTCCAAAATGTGTCCCTGAAACACTAGGATTCTGTGGGCCTAGACAGAACCTAGACACTTGAGTCTTTAGTGTTTCTAGGTTATTGTATTTTTTTCTCTCATGTTTCTGATGCATTTTTTCTTACTCTTCTTTCTCCCCTGCCCCCCGCTTTTTTTTTTTTTAATTTTAAGGTTATTCTTTCAATTCCAAAGTGCTCTTTCTTGAGCCATCAAAAGGTCATGACCCACAGATCAGCCCCAGACCACCCAATGTCTACCAACAGAATGGATAAACTCAGTATATTTATTCACAGAAATAAAAGAAAAAAGAAGTACTGCTACCTTGATCAATTTGGACATGACTCTATATTGGGTTAAAGAAGACACGAAAAAGAACTTTCATTTGATTGCATTTAAATGCAGCCCAATAACAGGTTAAAATAACATCACCAACTCAATGGACATGAGTTTAAGCAAACACCAGGAGACAGTGGAGGACAGGGAAGCCTGGCATGCTGCAGTCCCAGGGTCACAAAGAGTCGGACATAGCAAGTGAACGACAACATGACAATAAAAGTCAGAATAGTGGTCATCCTTGGGGCAAGGTTTAAGACTGCATGGAGAAGCATGGGGGCAGGGGATGTGTACCTGGAAAAGTTCTGTTTCTTAATTTGGATGCTGGTTGCCTAAATGTGATCACTTTGTACTATATACTTCTGATCAGTGCATTTTTCTGGCTGTATGTAATTACTGAGTAACAAGTTCAAAGAAATAAAGCCACAGGGACACCCACTCTCTTCAAACAAAAACCATGTACTAAAACTGGGCAGCATAAGTGCTGCTAACAGAGGGGGAGAAAATTAATTACATTTCATCTAATGTGAATCAGACAAAGAACTACCTGAGAAGTTAAATGAGAAGCTTCATTAATTTTTCTAAAATCTTCATGCAGAATTTGCTTGATTTTTATAATGACTTCCTCCTTCACATGAAACTGTGGCTGTAAGGGAGTATAAAATATTGGTTTTCCATGTATCTTCGTATGCTAGTAAAATATTACTGCTCAAACTTCTATAACATCTGTGAACAAAGGCAATGTTATTAGAAAACATCTGAAAACATCAAAAGATAATCTAATTGGAATAGTGAGGCTCCAAGTAGATACTTTTGGTCAAGAGTTATCATTATATCGCATTAATGAAATGACCTGGTTAATGACTACATCTCTACCTAGATTCTTGCTGTATAGATAAACTCTGCTGGGTAAGGTCACATAGGTGGGGAAGGGCATTCCAGAAAATGCTGTGATCCAGACAACACCAAGGAGAAACAATGCCATCTCCTTTGTGCAGGGTTTGGCTCATCTGTGAATGTTTCGGCACATTTTTCTCCTTACGTGATACAACCAGCCGTCAGATCACTGCTTTCTTTCCCTTCCCCAGTGTTCTGTGATCCCTCTTTGATCAGTACTGTATACTGCATGACTGGTCCATTTGATACATATGAAAAGTGATAGGACACAAAGTTCCATGGGAAGAAATGACACCACTAAATCATACAAGATAATTGGAACCACAGATTGCTTGTTTTCACTCAAAACTTAATGATAAATTCAGCCCTTACAGCTGGAGAGTCCCTCTGGACCCAGAGCATAGAGGGTAGGCATTAGCAGATCTCTCAAATGCTAGAGAACTAATTAAATATTTCTCAAATCATCAGAGTTTAGATGGAAAATGCTTCCAGCCTTTGAAATGTGAAGTGGTGGGATGGGGGTGTAGGGGAAGAAAGGACAGAGATAAGCATCCAATCTCTGAATGCAATATTTATAACACCAAACTAGTGATTCAACACAAACGCAGGCAAGGTTTCCAGGACAGGAGCACTACTTCATGTTGTATATAGACCTTATAGTGCACCTCAGTTCTAATCCTTTTTCTCACAGCGGAGAAGATCTTATTCTTTAATTTCCACTTTTAAATATAAAGTTTTCCCTACTTCAGTCTTTACCTCAATACTCATCCTTCTAAGTTTAGATTTTCCTTGCAATTCAATGCCCAATTTTCTACTTCTTCCTTCCTCTCAAATTATCCCTTTAACTTGTTCCTACTTATTTTTATAGGCCCCCAAAGCCTCTTCCTCAGGATAATGTGCAATTCAACAGGCCCTCTCAACTACTCCCTATACCAAAGTTTAACTATAGAGGCCAACAATACCATTTTTCCTGTTTGGGTTTCAGGAAAGATACTTTTTAACTAAAATTTTACCACTCATAAATTTCTCCACTAAATCTTTCCTTTCCCTCATCCTACACTAGATTGTTTCACACACAATTACAATGTAATCAAACACTCAAAATGTATAATTCTATAATCATACAAAGATATCCTAAAAATATATCATTGCTAATGTATGACACACACCCTTTATAACTCTGTTATTGGGAGTACAAGATAAAAAAACACTTGAGTTTTCTGGTAAGTTGTGCTTCTTGTTTCTTATTGAGAATGTCATACAATTGCTATATCAGAAACCATTCAAACTGTGTTACAACAAGATTCTATTGAAGATTGTAAATACACTTAAAACTTTTTTTTTCCTTAAAAGAAGTTGTAACTGCATAAACAAAACCCAAAGCTTCTATACTCTGCCCAAAGGATACATAATACTTAAACTGGAGGTCTGTACCTCTTAATAATGTATTTTTAATATATTATTTTAAAATAATAATAATTACATAATACCTCCAGTTTCCCCATAGTCTTCATCTACCAAACCAGGGCATTTATGGGGTTGGTATTAATGAGTAGTAGGAAAAATTCATCTCTCCATAAATGTAGAAAATCTTCTATCCTTTAGAAGACTTGAGACAATATTAAAATGACTGGAGAAGGCTGGTGAAATTTAGTTCTGAACTCTGAAAACCACCTAAGGGATAATTTGCAAATGCCATCTGGGATCCAGGCAGCCTCATCAACAAAAGGGGAAACTGGTTGAGATCATACAAATCTAAAATTCACATACATTTTTACATCTGGACTGAATTTTTTCTTGGTACGGGCTTTCATGTATTAAAATAATTGTTTGCAGGTTTTAGCTTTTTTTTAAACCCACAGCCTCAGAAATCAAAATGTGCAACATCCAAGTTGAAAACTACAAAGAATTCCTTTATCAAAAAAGTTAGTTGTGAGACAGGATTCATTTACACTAAACTCTGAACTTGATAGCCTAGTCAAAAACAATTCTGTTTGAAACTTTCATCTCAAGCATCTGCCACAAAGGGCTATAGAGTCTATTATGTCATTAGTTTTGAAAGCCAAAAGCTTTATAAGTGTAGTCGAAAGTGGAAACAAAGTTCAGAATCTCAAAAAGCTCTATACTTCCCCACCTCCCCTTCCAATTTAGCTAGTCCATTTGAATGAATTTTTAAATAAGTCGTAGCTAAAACTTATTACCTAGCACATGGACATTTCCCTTTCAGAAGCAACAGTTTTTATTCTGGCCCATTGGGTTTTCTGGTAGAGCCAGGAGCATCTTAATTTTCAAGTTCAAATTATGTATTTGAAGCTAGTAGCTTACCCACCCCTGTTGCTCCCCAAAAAGGAGGGGTGCAGAAGCAGAGAAAGATTTCCTGTCCCTTGAAGTGTTTGGGGCCCTGCAAGAACTGGTGATTACTGCGGTCCATCAGTGTCAGATCTCAGGCACTCTTACAAGCAATTCAAAGTGGGGGCTGGGGGGCGGGGGGGCGGGACGCGGAGAATTAGTTCATGTTACAGACAGTCTGCTTTCTGGAAAAGATATCCCGCAGATAACTGGATAGCAGATATTCCCTGGGGGACCCTTCTCATCTAATAATCCCAGAAGTCCATTTTAATATGAAATATAAATCCAATATATTTACAAACATACTGAAAGAGCATTCAAATGTCAGCTGTCTCATATTGTGGAGTATTTTCATTTTTAACATAATACTTCTATTTCTCAAAACCACACCCAAGGAAAAATGATTAAGTGCTAGAAGTTGTTTTTTTTTTTTTTTTTTTTACTACAAAGGACAACAGCACAGGCATCTGTTTTCCTGCCTCTCTCTTCTGTTCTTCTCCCCTCCCCCACCTTCTACCCGGCAGGCGGTCGGTAGGTTTTGGTGCCTATTAAAATTACTTTCTACAATAGTTTCATAATGCTGTAGATTCTGAAAAACTTATGATCCTTTAACAGTGCTAAGCCTAAACTTATGCTCTGTTCTAAGATGAGAAATCCAAAAGTCAAAAGCCTTTTTAATGACAGATGTATTACGGAAAATTTTCCCCACAAAGTTTTGATGCTGTGAAATATCAACTCCCTGAAATCACAGAAAGGAAATGACTTACATTCTTGGAAAATGAAGCCACTAGCAGCTTTCTCCAATAGAATTCTCTAATCCCTAAACTACACCCTGTGGCAACGGGGGAGTATTTCGTGCAAGGACTAAATTTATATAGATGCTTATAAAAACCAATAAACAAACATTGCCAGGTCCCAGAGAAAAAGAGACGGAATCCTACATGAGAAATCCAGCAAGAGGTACTTCTTCTGAACACTCTAAAAGGTTAGACAGCACAAACTTGAAGTTAAAAGCAACCTGAGAATGCTTGCTGAAGTTTTCCTTCCCTGCTGTGGGCAATGCACAACTCCTGAGGGAAATACTGGCAAAACAGATTTTTGCTAGAATTCCAAACGAAAAGGATGTCAAGGAGCTAATATTTCTTTGGACACTAACTAAATAACTGCACTGCCTGAAAATTCGCCAACTTTCACCTCAACTTTAAAATGTGCTTATTTTGACAGCTTTCCATTTCTTCCTGCCGTCAAGAAAACGCCCTCACCATTAGATTATGCTGTCCCGGGACTAGAGGGCTGCTGTAATTCCCGTGGACCTCACTAGGATGGCCCCCAGCTGTCCATCCCTGACAGCTCCTGGCCCTCCTCGGGCACAAGCTGGGGGTCTCCTCGGCCCGGAGCCGGGCCTGCGCGTCGCCAGCTCCTCCAGGAACCCAACTACTGCAGGCCGCGCCCCCCACTCCCATCCCACCGAGGCCCCCTTCCGGCGTCGCCGAGAGCGAGCTCAGTCTCCGGCTCCCCCGACCAGGGACTTACGGGGACTGTGGGACAGACGCCGCGCTCAAGTCCCCTCCCGCAGCCGGGCTGCCCGGGCCGGCGCGCGCACAACAGGCGGCACCCAGGAATTCGGGACTCAAGAGCTGGCCCCGCCGCCCGGGCACAGCAACGGGGCGTGACGGGCAGGCGTCCCCAGCCCGACCACCCGGGAGCCGAGCGCGAGCACCGATTCCGGGGTCGCAGCCCGCAGTCCCGGCCGGCCTCCCCCCTCGCCGCAGAGGCTGCCCGAGGCTCTGCGCCTTCCTCGCTGCCCGGCTCGGCTGCCCCGAGGCCCCGTCCTCCCTTCCTGGCGTGGGCGAACTCCGACTCGCCGAGAAGCGACCTTCCTTCCAGTCCGGTGCCCGACGCCCAGAGCTGAGAGAGCGAGGAGAAGGAGAAGAAAGACGCGGAGAAGGGGACACCGCCTGGGCTGGGGCTAGCGACTTCCAGAAGCCCTCCCGAGGTCCCGTCCAGCCGCCGCCGCCGCCGCCCGGCCGGCAGGGGGCAGAATGAGCGGCCGGGGCGCGGTGGCCAGTCTTGGAGGTTGGCTAAGGGAGTCCCCGGGTACGCGGCTCCTGCTCTTACCTCGGAGAAGGTCCGCAGCACCGGGCGTCGGACTATTCCCAGCTCTCCTTGCCTTCCTGTCGGCGCCGCGCCTGCCCCACTCTCTCAGCCCCTTGCCCTGGGCAGCCAGACGAGCGCTCCGCGTCCGCCCCGCCC
>NW_011494746.1:2723006-2773084 GCF_000754665.1 Bison bison bison | reverse complement strand
CCCCCCAGTTCTTGCCTAATGGCCCCCTCTGACACCCGGCCTTCGCTCCCCTGTATCTCTGCCTCCCGAGCTCAGTCGGGCTGGCCGGGGGCGGCAGTTTGGCCTGAGCTTCGTTTTGGTAATTCGGAACAACGCAGGGGAGGCCACTGGGCGAGGAGGCGGTCCCAGCCGAGGCGATTTAGCGATTCCTTACTCCCTCCAGTCCTCCTGTCCCGCACCCACCTGCCCATCCACCACTCGGGACGCCGGTCTTTCGCCGGTTTTATGCTGGATGGAGGAGGCCCCGCCGAGGAAGTCAAGCCTTCCCCGCTAACTGTCTCTCCAGGTCTTCAGGTAGACACAGCCTCTGTCCGCTGTGGTTTTAGCGCCAGTGACCTCTCGGAAATTATTTTTACCCGCTCTGCTCTCGATGGTAGCCGAGGGAGTGATGCAGAAGGCCAGGGGAAGGTATTTTTAGGGCACTAAGACTCAAGATAGGAGATGGAGACTTTTTTTGGTCACCTTTTATTTGTTGGGTCTAGGGAAGGAGTAGGTTACACCTTTCCAGCCAGCCTGCGCCACTTGGACCAGCTTCTGGGGATTGGAGACAAGAGAGAAGAACCAGCCTCCAGCTGGCTCCCAGGCCCGTAAGCCACAGAACTACCCGCTCCCGGCCGGGGCTTCTACCCTCCTAGGTCTTCTGTTGCCTGCTAATCCGGTGAGCCCTCGCCAGGGGCGGCAGTAACGCCCACTGGGCCCCTCACTAAGGGAGTGATGAGGTGCTTCTGGAAGTGACAAGGAGACAAGGAAACAGGACCTGACAAAGGACACTACCCCAAATTAGATTTATGCTAACAGAAGCCAGCTTTAAAATTGCCCTGCTCTTTTGACCCAAAAATAAAGTTACCTGTTGAAGGTATGCCTCTGTGCCTTGTTTACATGGCAAAAGAAATTCCGTTTTGTGTTCACAGCCGAAGCTTACTAGAAATAGTTGTTTCATTCACAGCTTTTACATTTTGGGAACAATGACATTGGAACTGAATATTGGGGATGGTGATCTTTTTTGTCTTTCCGCAATCTATATATCCATTCGGAGCTTATTTCGGATAAAACAAAACAGTTTCTAAGGCTATTGCACTCATGATTTAAAGTCATGACTCCTTTGTGGGAAGGAAGACAAGAAGTATGTTCCAAGGACTGCCGTTTGAATTAGTTGTGTTTAATTAATAGACTAAATTTAAAAATTTGTTTAGTAGTTGATTACAACGTTGACATTTAAAAGTGGAGGTTTATACTTTTTCCTCTCATTTTTGACTTTAATATGCATTCAGAATCAGTGCATATTGAACAATAGTTGACAAGGTCTTAATTTGATATCTAATGAGATAACCCAAGTTTTCATATGTGAAGATAAATGAGACAAGTGAGGAATATAACACTATCATGGAAAACAGTTCCTAAATCTGATTATTTTTTCAGGCTTCATGCATAAAAATCTAGCAGATAAAGAATAACGTTGGATTGTGAAGCATTGCTGAAATTTGAAGTAATTAGGTAACCCAGGGAGTAAAATATTTTAAACTACTTTTAAAAAACATGTGTTTAAGATTGGGTTTATTGTCTAGGATTTTATTATAGCAAAATTTACTATATGAATTTTTAAAATCATAAAGATCATGTTATTAGTATGAATACCATGATAAACATAGACTCTTCACATCTTACACTTTGTAAACTAAGTACTCTAAAATTCTTAAAAATCAGTTTTAGAAACCCCTGAAACAACATAAAATTCAGGAAGGACTGCTTTGGAAAACAATACAATCCACTCCAGATGGAACTGGAACTGAGAAAGGATGAGTTGTTTTAGATGTTTCTTACCACAGGAAACATTTTTCTGTGCTTATTATAATAAATAATGCAGTTTTGTAGGTAATTAAAGTTATATTTTATGATTCTCTTTGATGTTTAGGTATGGATTTATTTTCATTGGTATGATGAGATGTTTTCCTAAATATGAGATGTTGACCAAGTGAAACATTATCCTAAAACACATCTTAAATGTTCTCCATAGCAATATAAATCTTGTATGTTTTTGCTTTAGTTTTATTAGGAAGAGGTTATTCGTCCCATAAATTTATTTATTGAGTACTCCCTTACATAAGCCCAGGGTTAGACTCTGGGATTTAAACCTAAAAATAGCATCTTATTATAGTTTGAGGGAACGGATGAACTTTATGCTTGGTGTAGTAGAGAGATGCAGGAGGGATAATGGGAAGGCCAAGAGCAGGCTTCAGACGTACCCTATCAACTGAGATGGGAAGGATGAATGAAAGTTTGAGAACAAGTTGGTTGAAGTGGTGTTTCTCAAACTTGGTAGCACATTGCAACCACCTAGGGATTTTAAAAACTCCTGATGCCTGTGTTCCAGGAATATGATTTAATTAGCCTAGGATGTGACCTGGACTTGGGGATGTTTTCAAGATGCCCATATTATTCTATGTGGAGACACATGTGGGAACTATGGGTTACAGTATCTCAGGAAAAGAGCACAGAATGAGCAGGTACACGGAGGCATAGTTTTAAAGGACAATGGCTGTAGCTTCATTTTGTAACTGAACATGCTTCACTGAGCGACTTCACTTGCACTTTTCACTTTCATGCATTGGAGAAGGAAATGGCAACCCACTCCAGTTTCTTGCCTGGAGAATCCCAGGGACGGGGGAGCCTGGTGGGCTGCCATCTATGGGGTCGCACAGAGTCGGACATGACTGAAGCGACTTAGCAGCAGCAGCAACAGCAGCAAGCTTTGGTGGGTGATAGTTACATATATTTATGTAAGAAACACAGTTACATAGAAAATGAAGAGATGTGAACTGCTATAATTTACATCCCTATACAAAGTATTTTCCAAACACCAAAAGAGTACCTTAAGAATTAAGCTCAGTTCAGTATGTTAGAAGAAAATAATTTAGTTCTTTTTCATCTTTTACACGTAATTCAAGAGAATTTGGAACTTACAGTATGTTTTAATGCTGAAATATAAATTCTAGTCAAAGGAAGAAGCCAGTAAATTGACATATTAGCTTTTAAAGAATACTTTCTCCAAATTAAATTCTGTTCATCATTCTGACTGAAGGTCGTAATAAAGAAATTAAGCTCCTTTTTCTCTTTGGTAATTACTAAAGTTCATTGGAAAAGCAAAACTATTCATTTTAAAGCAAATTTGCTTTAAAAGTTCTACTCAAAGGTCTTAAATGCCCCTTTGCATGCATGCTAAGTCACTTTTCCAACTCTTTTCGACCCTATTGACTGTAGCCCGCCAAGCTTTTCTCTCCATGGGATTCTCCAGGCAAGAATACAGGAGTGGGCTGCGATGCCCTTCTCCAGAGGATCTTCCCAACACAGGGATCAAAACTGAGTCTCCTGTAATCCATCCATTGCAGGTGGATTCCTTACCACTGAGCCAGCAGAGAAGCCCAAATGTCCCTTTAGCTAACATATATTACTTTGAAAGAAAAAAGAATCATGCATGGAAACAAACAGTACAAGGATGTAGTCCTGGTTTTCACTGACAAAAACTCAAAGTGCACTCCTTATTATTCTCAGCGAGTATATAACTTATGTTCTGTAAAATAAAACACCAAAAGAGATTTTAATTCTCAAGGGAAGTCAGGACAATTGATTAACAGTCATTTAATCCAGCTGTCTCATTATTATGTACTAGGAGTCCCTAACCAGGAATAGAAAGAATTATAGTTGACCTCTGAACAACATAAGTTTGAACTGCATAGGTCTACTTATAGGTGAATTTTTTTCCCACTAATTAATACTACAGTACTACAGGATTTTCTAGTAGTCATGTATAGATGTGAGAGATGGACCATAAGGAAGGCTGAGTGCCAAAGAATTGACTCTTTTGAACTGTAGTGTTGGAGAAGACTCTTGAGAGTCCCTTGGACTGCAAAGAGATCAAACCTGTCAGTCCTAAAGGAAATCAATCTTGAATATTCATTGGAAGGACTGATGCTGAAGCTCCAATACTTTGACCACCTGATGCGATGAACCGACTCATTAGAAAAGACCCTGATGCTGGGAAAGATTGAAGGCAGGAGAAGAAGGGGACAACAGAGGACAAGATGGTTGGATGACATCATCAACTCAATGGACATGAGTTTGAGCAAGCTCCGAGAGATGGTAAAGGACAGGGAAGCCTGGTGTGCTGCAGTCCATGGGGTCACAAAGAGTTGGACACAACTGAATGACTGAACAACAGGATCCACTGTTGGTTCCAGCGGCAGACATGGAACTGCAGATACAGAGAAACCACAAATATGGACAACTGAGGGCATACGTATATATTTGGAGGGCCAACTATAAGTTTTACATTGATTTTTTACTGCATGGAGGGTGGGTACCCCTACACCCTACCCCACCCCTTGTTGGTCAAGGGTCAGCTGTATTTTGTAGAGGCAGCACAGCACTGGAATTAATATTATGTACCAATCTAACTCAGAAAGATTTACCTTCACCCAATTTACAGATACAAAATTGAAACAAAAACTTAAATTCATTAAATTCTGTTCTCTTGGCCATCAAGTTTTGAGACACTATTTTAAAATAGTTTAACTTGATTATCCTGGGACAAAGTTTGGTTTTAATACAGTATATAAAAGTTTACAGGAGACATATTTGAAGAGTTACTTTCTTTCTGTTCCAGTATGGTTTTAGTTTCACCACAAACACCACATTCTGGTTCCTTGAGGGCTTGAATACTTGAATACTCCAGACAAAAGTTTCCATGAGACTGGGGTGGGGGGCGGTGCGGGGGCTCACGGGCCAGGCCATTCACTCTTCGGGAGAGGCTGTTCTAAGAGGTGCAGGGGAGACCTGAGCTACACGAGGTAGGCCAGCCAGCCAGCATGGAGAACTGCCCTGAGGTTTTCTAGTTGAAAGGCACAGTGACAGAGACAGTGCTGGCTTGAGATACTGCTGCCCACTAAAACTGGGTGAGGAATTAAGTGTGAAAAGAACACTGCTGCCTTATGCATGGGCTTCACATCCTAGAGAAAGACTGAGGGACAGGCAGAGGGCCCTTGAACAAAAAACATGTCTAGCAGAAAGAACAAGATAAGCAGGGAGACTCCTGATAGTATAAAACCTGATGTATGTCACTCATATGTTTATGCAATGGGCCTTTAAGGTCCTAGAGCAGTTTTCCAGCCCAGATTCCTTGATTACTCTACAAAAAGCTGAAAGAAAATATTCCTAACCCTTAGAGATGGGAGGCAACACTCTCCACTCCCTACTAGGGGAGACAGATGAGAAAGGAATTACTCTGAGTTATGCCTCAGGCACACTCCGATGAGTTTTATCTTGGGTGGCATCACTTTCAAACAGAAATTTTAACAGTACAGATGTCACTGAAATTCTCTTCTGTATGTAGTAATGCCATCTTACTGATTTGTGCCTGAAACACATGAAACATACTGAACTAGAATGCGGAAACAAACACAGACTTACAGCCTGGTCAATGCTGGTCTTCTTGACGGAAATTCCATTTATGAAGAAGATTTATGAAATCTGTCTGGTCTGTTTCAATTTGGTTACCTTGAGTAGATTGTAGGCATAACAAACATGCTCTTAAGCTTGATTTTAGTTGCTTAAAAAGTAATGATGGTGGGAAGATTAGGGAGAATGGCATTGAAACATGTATAATATCATGTATGAAACGAGTTGCCAGTCCAGGTTCGATGCACAATACTGGATGCTTGGGGCTAGTGCACTGGGACAACCCAGAGGGATGGTATGGGGAGGGAGGAGGGAGGAGGGTTCAGGATGGGGAACACATGTATACCTGTGGCGGATTCATTTTGATATTTGGCAAAACTAATACAATTTGTAAAGTTTAAAAATAAAATAAAATTAAAAAAAAAGTAATGATGGACAAAGGTGCAAATAAGATGTAGTTGCTCTGGAATTTCACAGGAAATTCACTGAGGCTAAAGGACTTTGTTGAAGGTTTCCAAGAGACACCCTACCCATCTGCAGTGGCTGGGATTTTGGTTATAACACAAGGTTACATTAACTGGTACGATAAAAAGGAAAAAGTATTTGTGAATACCCACATTAGAGTCCTGTTTCCCTTTCACCTGATCCTAGTTTAGAAACAAAACCTACATTCACTGTTGTTTAGCTTGGCTGTGGAACTTCAATGCCAAAAAAAAAAATCTTAAGAAGTTCTACAGGCAAAGCAATGGTTCCATTTTTCTTTTTCAAGGGTGTCTTAATGTATCATTTTATTAGCCTAAACAGAATTCTTAGGCTCGAGTTCTTTGAAGAAGGAACACTGGTAGTTAGACTGGAGTTGGAATTAGGAATCACAGATTTTAGATTGTTCCCAAAGGACCTCAGACTCTGAAGTTCAGTTTTGACAGGCCAGGAGAATAAGGTGCTGGTTGGTAGGTAGCACTCTTAACTAGATCTGGCCTTGAAGGTAAGACCCTCTGGGGTTGGGGGAGATTAGGCAGGCTTTCTTAAACTTGCTTTCTGTTAAAAACTTTTAATAAAGTATTTGTGATTCATTTATCATTAAGCCAAATATTCTATGTGATTTCTTGAGCAGAAAAACAGAATCAGCAAATTAATGACTTCCTCTTCTGCCAGTAGTTCTATATTGGATAATATTTTTGTCACTTTAACTCCAATTTCTTAAAGGATAATGGGGATATATACCTACTACGTGATAATTTCATAGACATACAGACAATATACAAATGAATATAAAATATTTTATTATCATCGCTTTTTTTGGTAGCATTTTCACTATCTGAAATTATTTGTAAATATGTCCACTTGTTCGTCAACTGTCTCTCTGTTTAGAATGTAAGCTTCATGTGAGCACAGATCTAGCCTCTCTGACTGTCATGGCCCCAGCATCTAGAACAGAGTCTGGTACGTATTTGTTGAATGAATGAATCCCATAAACTATGTGTAAGAAGGGTGTGTGTGTGTGTGTGTTTGTGTGTGTGTGTGTGTGTGTATACACAGCTGCCTTGAGAGTAGGGTAGAGAAAAGAGAGTAGGCACTGAGATGAGAATTGGAGAGGATTAATATTTTTTGAGATATCTCAGATAATGATGAGAAAAGATCAATCCCTTAAGAAGACTTTTGGTTGATTTGAATGAAGCTTCATACATCAGCCAGTTCACTTAATGTTTATATTGGATCATCAATATTTTATCTCTACTGATATTCCTTAATGTGTATTATATTTCTGTGTGAGCCTGCCCCCTGCCTTTTGAAATACTAAGAAGAATGTTAGAAAGATTTTGCTAGAGTGGTTGATCAGTTATTGGATTCCTTGCTAGCAAAAACGTTCTGATGAGATACCCTTAGGAGCAGAGTGGTTTGAGTTAAGCAAGGGGAACCTAAGTGGCCTTGCTTCTGTTTGCTCAGTCCCCTCAACTCCATGTAAGCTTCACTGGCCCTTGTGTCATCTGCTCCATCCCTAAATACTGGAAACTGCTCTGCCTACCACATCCTACCCTCCACCTCTTCCACCAGAGCTGTTGTTTAACCTTGAGACTTTCAGTCACTGCAACCCCCTGCCCCCAGTTCTTTCAGTTTGTTAGCTGTTTTTGGCTTCCCTTCTTTCCCTTTGAGCTTAATGCCTGGGCTCACAATTTTGAATATATGCTCCCTCTAGTTTCATTGTCCCATATCTCCTTGATCTTTTAATGCAGTCTTAACAATCCCCAAATTCAGGTCAACTTAATCATCCATTTTGCTTTAAAGTCACTGAGGAAGATTAAAGAAAATCAAATAAATGAGTCTATTAGTCACATCGCCGAGACAACGGTTGCCTCACTGGAGTGCTCACAAATACTTGGTCAACTTTTTACTCACTCCTGGTAGCTCCCTTTTCCTTTCACCATGATAACCATTTAGATTTTTATGGTTCTCAAGACCCTCATCCCACTCTGAAACACTGCCGCTTCTCAATGGTCGATCTAGACTGACTCCTGGCTGATCACCAGTCTAAAAGGTTTATAAGTATTACCTCCTTGAATCCTCATGACAGCCCTTTGATGGAGATACTGTCATTATCCCTGGTTTATGATGCCCAAGATCTCAAAGGAAACAAGTGGTTATGTCTGTATCTGAATTCAGGAAATCTGAATTCAAGTTCACGGTTTCTCTCTAAACTGTCTTGCTGCTGGTACAGAGTTGATCAGGCATTTTCTCACTTGGGGTTTAATCCCCTCCACCTTCAAGCTTCCATGTATCTTCCTCTTGGGCCATTTGTTCCTGACTCTTCTCAGTCAATCTCCTCCTACCAAAACTGTATCCCAAGTCCCCCCCCCCCCCCCCCCCACTGCTTGAGGGCCTTATCCATCATGCATTTGTTTATTCATTTAGCAAATTATTATTAAGTACCTATTCTGGGCTAGGTGTTGGGGACACAGAGGTAAACGAGACCTAATCTCCCACCTTGGAGTTAAATTTTAATTATCCGTTCTCCCTATTAAATATCCAAAATCGTATCCTCTCTTAGACCCTTCTTCCCACTTACAGAATGTTGAAGTTGCTGTTTATTTCATACTACATTCAACACCACCCTTTACAAGGCAGCAGGTATGTGTTGGATAGGTGAATGAACAATTCCAGGTAAGATCATCAAGATTTGGAAGTTTGTTCTTAGTCTTCTTTCTGAAAAGTGGCTCATTTGAGATGAGTCTCTAGCTCTTAACACTTTTCTGTCTGAGAAGAACTGGGAAGGTTCTGAAAACCAACCTCTTTCATTATTGACTGACTAGTTGCACTTCAGTGAAAGAAGTGCATTCTCACCAAGTTACCTCACACTGGTACCTCTATAAGAAAAGGTACAAGTGCCAGCTTTGTATTCTGTGACTGTGGAAAGAAAGACACAAGGCCTTATTACAGGAATTTCAGCATTTTTAAAAGGAGAGATATTTTTAAGATTGAGGAGGGCATGGCAACCCACTCCAGTATTCTTGCCTGGAGAATCCCATGGACAGAGGAACCAGGTGGACTACAGTCCATGGGGTTGTCAAGAGTCAGACATGACTGAAGCGACTTAGCATGCACAGACATTCGTGAGATCATGCAATTTTCAAACCCCTATTTTGCCACTTATTATCAGAAGGTGATTTTGCCCCTAAAAGAGTATTTGGCAGTGTCTGGAGACATGTTTAGTTGTCATAATGTGATGGTAGTGACTGAGTTGGGTAATGCTACTGGTATCTGGTGGATAGAGGCTAGAAATGCTGCTAAACATTCTACAGTGCAGGGCACCTCATGAAGAAGAATTATTGCCCCTAGTTGAGAACTGCTGATCTAAAGGGTGACCTTGACTGGAACATTTAGGTGCTCTGTGAGTTGGGTTGAAGGGAGGCTACCATCCAAGGATGCTAGCTGATCCTGCTGAACGTCTGTTGAAAAGAACTGCTAGAGATGAGGGATCATTTGGGACCTATTTGGGCTCAGTTTCTCCATTTACTCTTCTAACGTTACCTGGATCTCTTTCTCAGCCCCAAGACTTGATACACATTTTATGCTGTCCTGTATCACTTCTTTGAGTATACAGTGACTTTGAAGAGGAAAAGAAAATAGGATAAACTTTCATCTGTTGAAAGCATTGTTTGTATTAGCATAATTTCTATGTCTGGCAATAACATTTCTAAGGTGGTAGAACACATCCTCTTTGTCAGCAGAGGTATAGCAAGATTTATTAAATTAAATAAAAACCTGACACTGCAGTGTTCACTTTTTTAGTAAAGTATTTAGCAAGGTAGGTATCAGTAAACATTGAGAAGTACCCAAGATATGTGCCCACTCATACAGATGGAAACCCAGATTTGAGAGAAGAAAGGCTGGGGACAAAATCCACAGTCCTGTTTCCAATGGATAGATCTGTTTTTAAATAATTATAAAGAATTATATGTCATCTAACAAGAAGGTGTCAATAGGGCAGTGGTTGATAGCACCCCTTCCACCCTAACAGCTTAAGTCTGCCTGGGTTTTTATAAACTGAACAAAGTGTATAAGTTTAATAAACTTAATAAACTGAACAAAGAATGACAAAGCTCTCAGGTAAGCTGCTACTTACTCCACATTCTATTGGCAGCTTGGCTTTTCCTTTCCAAGTTTCCAGTTACTTCATCTGAGCCATAAACACAGCATAAAGGAGAGAGCTGGACAGTTCAGGGTCCATGTGGGGAACTGGTGGCTGTCCTGAAATCACCTTTGCCTTTAGTCCCCCTGGTTTTGTTTATCATTGCTAGAGCTGAGCAGTAAAATGCAGCATGCGACAGGAGTCTACTGTCAGCTGTGGCTAGCAGGGTGACTGTCAGCCCTCCAGGAGGAATTCGAAAAATGCAGAACCACCCACAGCTGGAGGCTCCCCATCTGAATGGGGTGGTAGGGACTGAATTACTGTTCCCACTGATGTTGAAGATGAGGATAAGGCACCATGCTATCCTATCTCACTCCAAACCCATGGAAAGAATTTGGCAAACGTTCCATTTCTTAAATCAAAGATTTCTCTGTTACTCTTGGCAACTTGGAGAATTAAACATCCTTGAGTTTCAGGAAAAGCCAGGCATTAAAACTTTTTAAAGAGATTTGGGGAAAGATAAGTTAAACTGGAATGATTTTTTAAAAATGGTTTTAGATGGATTTATGGATTACATTCATGAAGACATAAAGATATCAACTCATCTTGTGAATTTAATCTTTATCCTGTTTTTGAGATTTCCCCATTATCTGTAATTCCTATTTCAAACTAAAATCCTTATAGCTTTGTGACTTATGCTAATTAACAGGGAAGAAAAAAAACCCAAACACGTTTTCCTTGTTCTGCATTCCCTCAAAACTTGTTTTTAGGTACAGGGCACTGCAAGTTTGTGTGGTTGGGCACAATACTGCTGCTAATTGTACTGTTCTGGCTGATTACATGCCTTTTGCTTGATGTCAGAGTTTTCCCCCAGCAACTATTTCCAGCCAGTGGTATCACTCTTATGTATTGCTTCTAAGAAAGAAAAAAAAAATGGCAAAAATGTGTTTCTAAAATAAAGGAATGATACATATATTTGACATTATTCATCTACATTTACTCTAAACATCAGTTATAGAGTTTTTAAAGAATTTTGATTTAATGGCTGTTGATTCAAATGTTTATTCGTTTCCTTTAAAAGGAGACATATTCATAAGAATTTCCCTTTAATAGGAGACAAATTCATAAGAATTTCCTGTCAGTTATTTTAAAGAAAAACATTTATTTTAAAATGTAAAATACAATTACTGTTTACTTAAAATGTTTATGAATGTGAGGTAATAGTTCAGAATGAACCTGGCCATTTCTTCCCTATGGTCGTCTCCTCTTTTTGTTCCCAGTGCTCTTGGGGAATGGGGTCTCTCCTCTTCCCCTGCAGGTCATCCCTCTCATTATGCCAAATCAGTACAGAGAGACAACCGTTCCGGGATCCATAGGACATGAGCACTGTGCCTTATCATAATGAGAGATCTTCCAGAGGTCACATTCCACATCTGGCCTTTTCCCTTTAGATTTTATCTTCAAATTGGACCTTATGTATAATAAGTGGCATTTGAAAAGCATTTTGCAGCATTTAAACCACAGTTATTATCTCATGGGCCTCATAAAAACAGGACACGGGCTTCCTGAACCATCATTTTCAACCCAAGTTGGCATTTCACATGGCCACTTCTGTAGAGTTGCATAGAATGGGTCAATAGCAAGCAACCAGACAGTCAACTTTAGGCAAATTTGATGACTAAAGCAATTTATTTAGTTGTAGAGAGGAACAGAACTCTAGAGTCGGAGATACCAGGAGCAGTCAGGTGATGATCCTTGCCTGCCTTCCTCACTTATTCTGCAGACGTGACAAAAATAGGTCAGAGTGAAGGGGTACATGCTTAGTCACTTCAGTTGTATCTGACTTTCTGCATCCCCATGGACCATGAAGAATACAGCAGTGGGTTGCCATTTCTTTCTCCAAAGTGAAGGGGTAGGAACATACAAAACGAACACTTTTATTGTGTTCTTTAAAATAAAAAAGTTGTTTCCTAGATAAAGGATATTTGGAAAAAACCAGTTGTAGCTGCTTCATTGAGTGATTACTAGGTCAGATGCTCTCCGAAGTGCTTTGCAAGTTTCGTTTTTCGTTTAATTCTTATGCCTCCCACAAACCCTTAAGGAGATAGCATTTTTTTTTTTTCTTTTTGTAATGACTTTAAAAAGACGAGGTAATTGAGTCATGGAGAAGTCCCTTTGCTAAGATCTTTTCTCCCCAGGTTTGAGATATGATTGACATATAACATTGTGAAAGTTGAGGGTGTAGAGGGTGATGATTTGGTAGACATATATACTGTGAAATGACTACCACAATAAGACTAGTTAGCACATCTATCAGTGTCCAAGTTCTAAAGCTACAGTTCACTCCCGAACAATCTGATTACAGAAAATATTTCTTAACAACTAAATGTATTGATTTGTGATAAATTTTACTTAAATATTAAAGGAAATGAGAGCATTTTAAAGTGTTTTCTAAATATACTTGCTTCAAAATTGAAAAACCAAGAGCCTTTACATATATGCTAATAATTTTGTTTGCCAATACCCAGGCTCATGTAATTCAGAATGGCTCTGGGTCTCACACTGGGCCATGCCAGACTCTGCCTACTCAGTACTAGAAAAGACCTGAAGCTTCATACCAAGCACTGCTCAGGAGTCTCTGGGAGAAGAAGAATTGGAAAACAGAATTTTAGAGCTGGAAGGAAACTTATAGACAGTTTAGTCTCACCTTCTCATTGTATAAAGTGAGAGTACTGAAGCTCAGAGAGAATACACAACTTTACCAGGTTATACACTGCTAACCAGTCGCAGAGTCAGGATTCGAGCCCAGGCTTTCTGTCTGCATTGTTTCAGTTACAATAAGCAGCCTCCAAATCCTCATGAGAGAGAATTTTCCATTTCCTTTTCCAGTGTTTTAGGAAATATCAAAAGCTAATATCCATGTATTTAAATAAATTTATCTAATTTATTTTTGCCTCAATTATATACACTGGTAAATGAAAATGTGTTTGGATTTCCCAAGAGTACTTCAATTTCATGAGTTTTACATTTCCTACAAAGGGGCCAGGTTCAGCAATTTAATTTTCATGGGCTAAGCGCTCTGATTAAAGCCTTTATCTTGACAAATAATTGGTTTTGAGAATAGGGGCTAGAGATAATTTGGAGACATGATGAGCATTCATTCATTTACTCAAACAGACTTGTACTGCATGCCTATTTGTTCTAGGCACTGCTCTAGATACAAGTCAAACAAATATATATGACATACTTCTTCCCCTTTAGGAATCATTTTCCCCCTTTCTTTCCTAATAGTAAAGGATCTGATATAATTTTGCTGCACTTAAATTAGATTGATGCTTCCCAAGGTGTATTAAAGGTACCACATCTGGTATGCTGCTGCTAAGTCGCTTCAGTTGTGTTCGACTCTGTGTGACCCCACAGACGGCAGCCCACCAGACTTCCCCGTCCCTGGGATTCTCCAGGCAAGAACACTGGAGTGGGTTGCCATTTCCTTCTCCAATGCATGAAAGTGAAAAGTGAAAGTGAAGTCGCTCAGCCATGTCTGACTCTTAGCGACCCCATGGACTACAGCCTACCAGGCTCCCCTTTCCATGGATTTTCCAGGCAAGAGTACTGGAGTGGGGTGCCATTGCCTTCTGGTATGCTACATGATTTTAAATGGTAACAGATAAGCATTTAAAAAGGCAGCTATGAGGCCATCTCAGTGTATTTTAGAAAAATGAAAACAGCTCACAAACCTATATTTAATGGATGTGATGTCTTAGAACATGGCTAATTATGTTGGTGATCCACTTTCTGCAGACCATATGCACCACAGCATGATACTCAGGCCTGTTCTGTAAGCCTTCTGCCAGAATATTTAGAAAGTTATGATGATATGGGGTTTTGAGAGTATAGATGGTATGGGTTAATAGCATGGATTCTGCAGGTAATGAATTTCTGTGTTCTTCACTGTGTTCTTTTAAAAGATATATCAAAACATCAACTCTGAAGGTTGACAGTCATTTAGTATGTGAAGTATAATATATAACTTTATTATGCTAATCACTCAGAGTGGCCATTCTCTTTCTTTAATTTTTAGGTACCCATGTTAGAAATTGATTAGAGTTATTACATTGTTTGCTTTAAAATGTTGTACTTGCACAATATAATATTACTTTTTATTATAATTTTATAGTTACCTTCTAATTATGACAAGTAATTATTCACTTTTTTAATCTTAATTCAGATATGCAACTGTGTATTACAGAGAATAGTTCTTAACAGCTAAATGTACAGACTTGTGAAAAAATTTACTTAAAATTTTAAAGGAAATGAGAGCATTTTAAAATTGCTTTCTAAATATACTTCTTGTAAAATTGAAAAACCAAAAACCTTTGCTTATATGCCAATGATTTTGTTTGCATATAAGTACCTGGGCTCATGTAATTCAAAATGGCTCTGGGTCTACACACTGGACCATGCCAGACTTTGCCTACTCAGTACTGGAAAAGACCTGAAGCTTCATACCAGCCACTGCTCAGGAGCACTGCAATAGGCTTTCTCCTGTGTTAAAATCACCTCACACACCAACCTCACTGCCAAGTACTGGGCTGTGAAGTACGGGGCAATGTGCAAAGGTTATCACAGTCCAGAGGAAGCTAGCATCTCAGCTAGCTGATACTACATATGATTTTTTAAAAAGAGAGTGAGAGAGAGGAGGAGGGAAACAATAGCAGACGTTTAGGCCCAGTCTCTAGAGAGTTTGATTTTAGTAGATCTGCACTGACAAACCTGCATTAAGAAGAAAAAAAAAACTATTTATCATAAAAAAATTCAAACTAACAAAAATTATAAAAACTCTCTATATTCCATTACTTAGACTGAACAGTTATTAATATTTTGCCATATTTGCTTCCTCTATTTTTTTTATTTTTATTTTTTGGCCATGCCTTATGGATTGCAGGATCTTTGTTCCTGATCAGAGAAGGCAATGGCACCCCATTCCGGTACTCTTGCCTGGAAAATCCCATGGACAGAGGAGCCTGGTAGGCTGCAGTCCATGGGGTCGCTAAGAGTCAGGCACGACTGAGTGACTTCACTTTCACTTTTCACTTTTGTGCATTGGAGAAGGAAATGGCAACCCACTCCAGTGTTCTTGCCTGGAGAATCCCAGGGACGGCAGAGCCTGGTGGGCTGCCGTCTATGGGGTTGCACAGAATCGGACATGACTGAAGTGACTTAGCAGCAGCAGCAGCAGGGATTGAAACTGCACCCTTGGCAGTGAAACCATGGAGTCTTAACCACTGGACTGCCAGGGAATTCCCTGGGTTATTTTAAAGTAAATCCTAAACATCATGATATTCCACACTAAACTACTAAGCATATGTCCTTAGAGCACCAGATACCATTATCATGCTTAACATGATAATTATAATTCCTTAGCCTTCAAACTTTCCACTTATCCCCCAAATATTTTCTTATACTTGGTTTGTTAGAATCCAGATCCAAACAAGTCCCATGCACTGCATGTAGTTATTATATAAATTAGTTTTTGTTTATTTGCTGTTTAGTTTGGTTTTTTAATGAAGAATTTCCTTTTCACATGAAACCACCATTAACCAGTGCCTCAAACAGGCTGGCTCTCGGCTTTCAGAAGATAATTCGGATTTAGAAAGGATCATAGATACCATTCCTCTTTCAGTATCTTCCTATGCTCTATATGTTTACCAATCTGGGTCCTTCCTGGAGATATTAGGCAGAAGGTAGGTGAAATGAAGAGTGGTCTGGATATGTGAACTTTGGATAAGACAACGAAATATACCCCTGAAGCAATAGCAAGTTTTCCATGTTATCTTTACCCCAAATGTTTTACATCTTGTTCCTGTGATTAAATGTTTGTCTTTTCAAGCAGCTCAGAAAATCCCCATATGGTATCCCCCTTTTGAAGGCTGATAATGCACATTTAATACATTGAAGTCTCTTTAGTGTTGTACAAATTCCACTCAGTGTTTCCCAAATGTCTTTGATTATGGAGTTGGGTTTTCCCACCACCCCAGATCACCTATTAATATGTTTTGGAACCTAGTTTGGGAAGTGGTATGATCTGTGCTACTATTATTAGTATTTTTATTGGGTACATCAATAAACATTTGTTCTGGCAAAGCACCTTGTAACTGCTTTTGCTAGTTTTTCCTCTCACTCTGAGATCCTGTGGCATACACTGGTATTTTTATTACCATTCAAAGATAAGAGCTATTAAGTACACATCGATAATATGAGCTAAGTAACAAGTTGCTGTCAGGCAGGATTTAATTTAAAGCCCTAAAATTTGAAGACTTTAATTGGCAAAAATCTAAATAATCCCCAAATACTAGAGCTGTATTGGCTGTTAGACAAAAGGTAATTTCACAGAATATTGCTCATATTCACATCTCTCATTCTCCCTCTGCATATCCCCAACCTAAGCATAATCGACCCCTAACCTGATGCTCAAAGGAACAGAAGGACTAAAGGAAGCAGTGCCATTTCCCTTGAAACTAGGCATCCTAAAGAGGAGTTATCACTTTTCCTTTCATGATGACCATATAAACGTTTATGGAAAAAGATGGTGTATGAGACACATACATCAGTTATTCCTAAAGACAGAGATTAAGGAGACCTCTCTGTAGAATCTATAAATGTGATTCTTTGAGACATCCCCTCCAAGTAATCTCTTCTAAATGCTCCACCCATTTCTCCACTGCTCTGACCACCACCATGCAGGGATGCCAGGTGGTGGTGGGTGGTGATGACATCAGCAAAGATTCTGTTCATCCAAGGGAAGCAGAACTGTTACTCAAAAAAATGTACTAGTTTAATTCAGGAACCTCTCAGTTTCTGGGTGGTAAAAATGTCTCTGGATTTTCTCTGCATTATCTGGGCAAGTACTCAGAATGAACAATCTTTTCTTAGCTGGGAGAAAATAAAATAAGCAGGAATACCATACCTCCCCATCCTTCCTAAAGCTTCGAGTTTGATTCCTAGTCCCCAGGGTTTGAACTCTGTATATGTCATAAGCATCAAAGCATGGAAATAACAGAACCCTTGCACCACAAACCTATCGTTGGTTGTATAATTTAGACCATTATAAATCTTGTTACATTCTCTCAGTAGTTAACATTTACATGAACTTTTTGCTCTTTGTTCCTTAAAATTTTCCTTTCCTGTTTATTTCTTGTCAGTTGGTGTAGTGAAAGAAAATCAATTCAGAACTAATGACCTGGGCTTAAAACCTAACTTCACTCACTGTGCAACCTTATGAAATTGACCTAATCTCTCTGTGCTTTCACTTCTTGACCATGAAATGGTGATTTACAAAATACATCAAAGATTATGAGAATTTCCTGATGTGAAAAATATGAAAAGGCTTATCCCATATTCAGTACATGGGCAATTGACAAATGTTGGGTTCTCTACTTTATTCTCTTTGCTTCTGCTTGCATTATTTATCACCTAATTCCATCATTATGGGAACAAAATCAATAAATGACTTCCCTGAATTTTTTTTTTATTGTTTTCTTTGAAATAATACCATGGGGTATGAAAGGCTCAGCCTAAAGGGATCTGTTTCAATTTTCTGGAACAGAGGAGGAGTTGTATAGGAGAAGAAGCTGGCCTCTTGGGCGGGGAGAAGACAATCAGCGCCAAGCCTCTACCTTTGCTCACATCAAGAGCTAGAGGGGGGTGTGTGTGTGTGTGTGTGTGTGTGTGTGTGTGCACATGCGCGCGCGCGCGCACACACACACACACTTCTTCTAATTGTTTGACCAAAACAAGAAATAGCAAATAAGCATTCCATTTCTTCTTAAATGGACACCAAAGGTCCTGTTAGTTGATAAGTGATGTCTGGTCATTTTAGGATGCTTACGATCCTACTGAATGGATATAACTTAAAAGACAGACAATAGTAAGTGTTGCCAAGGATGTGGAGAAACTGGAACCCTCTTTCACTGCTAGTGGAAATGCAAAATTTATTTTTTGCTTTGAAAAATCTTTTGGCAGTTTCTTAAGAAGTTAAACCTACCATCTCAATCAGCAATTTTGCTGTTAGGAATCTACCCAAGAGAAATGAAAACATATATTTACACAAAGACATATATGTAAATGTCCACAGCAGCATTATTTGTAGTAGCAAAAGACTGGAAACAATTCAAATGTCTATCAGGTGTGCTTGGACAATGGAATACTCTTTAGCAAAAAAAAAAAAAAAAGAAAACTACTACTACTGATGTATGATAAAAACAAGGATGAAACTCAAAGACATTATACTAAATGAAAGATGCAAAAGACATATTTGATGACTTCATGTATATGTCTAGAAAAGGCAAATCTATAGAGACAGAAGGCATATTGGTGACCACCTGGTATTAGGGGTAGGAATGAGGAATAACTGAAAACAAGCATAAGAGATCTTCTGGGGAGTTGGAAATGTTCTCAAACTGGATTGTGGTAATGATTATACAACCCTATGACTTTATTTTAAAAAGTCATTAAATTGTACATTTAAAATAGATTTTGATATGTCAATTAAACTTCAATAAAGCTGTTTAAAAATAAGCAGCTTATTATTATATGCAATTCATGTGGTGATCTCCTTATCAAAAGTAGCATTCAGAGGTTGTGGAGAATATGATAATCAGGGTGTTTTCCTGGAATAGGCATGCATCTGTCTTTCAGCTCAAATATTCATTATGCTCTGACTCTAATGGTAAACAACTCCAATGCACCAACTTTCCAGCTGGGTAAGGCATGGAGCTATGAGGGGAGGAGGGAAGCAGGACTGGGTGATGTCAGCCACAGAAGAGAGGACACAGAGGGAAGAGGAGCAGACTGGAGCTACTTCTGCTCATTGACATCAGAAACAGAGGTGGCAGCACACATCTGCATGGACTGATCATTTTCAAACCAATATGCCCATCCATCCACTTCCTGTCTTGGCCAGCAGTCTCTCAGAGCAGCCACCCTCTCCCAATCCTGCCTTTTCTCATTTCCAATTTCCTTTGGGCTATGCTTCTCCATCTATTTGTCGCTTAGTCATCTGTGCACCAGCGTGTCCTATCTGCCTAGACTTTCTGAAGTATCTTAACACCTATAGGTAACAGTTCAAACCAAGGAAAACTGTATCTTTCAATCATCACTTTTCAGTTACTTATAAAGGTTCTTTCTAGGTCTCATTCATAAACATATACCCAAAAACTAAGATCATTAATTTGAAATTACATTATTGAAAATGAATGTAGGTGAGAATCTCAAAGAACAGTCAAGTTTGACTAGTTCAGGGCTTGATAATTTAATAATTCTCCCTTTTACTTCATCTAGTCCTAGTATTTCACAGGGAAATTATCACGAGAGAGGGAGCAATGTTATGGAGATGAATGTGACACATAATCACATGATCTTGATGGTTGTAATTCTACAAGCATATAAAAAATAACCAGAAAATGTGTGAATTTCACACAGAAAATTACGGTAATTTGGCATATAGTACTCATTGAAAGTGGAAGCCTATTTAAATCTACTGAAAACTGAAAATGCCTTCCCAAATCTATCTGCCAATTGAATACTTTGGATTTTGAATTATATGGTTTTTTCTATAAGAAGCATAGAGTACTCTATAAATAATAGCTAATAATTATTGAGTTATTGTGATATTCCAGGCATATTATTTAATCTTCATAATGACCCTATGAGATAGGAACAATAACTACCCCAATTTTACAAACAACAGAAGTAAGATATAAAGAGGTTTTCTGCTCAAAGTGACCACTGATAAGTAATAAACCAAAGATTTAAGTTCAGGTCTTTCCAACTCCAAGCCAGTGTCCTCAGTCACTGTGCCACACATCTAAATAGACCTCATGATAATATCTCATAAAAATATCATCCTCATTTTTACAAATGGAGGAGCCACAAGGGGACAAGGGCGTATGACTCACCCAAGAATATGCATCAAGTCAGTTCTTCATAGATTTCTGTCTTTGAGGCTTGTGGGCCTCCTCTTCAGTGTTTTATAAATTGTTCATGAGGTTATAAGACTCTCTTGAACAGGACTCTCTTCTTTTAGAGGGTACCCACCTGACTTTCAGTTATAGGTTCTCCAGACAGCCAGAATGTTTCAGGCTCTTCATTTGCTGGAAATCACTGGAGTGGCTGAAAATAAAAGGACCATTTGTGTTCAGGCTACCAGGTCACTAGAGCTAATTAAGTAGCAACTTTGTTTGGTTTACAGTCAATGCAAAGATTTTGGCATCTGTTCCACTGAGGAAAAGACAGGAGATTATGGATCAAGAACATTCTCACATGGTGATCTATGCACATATTTTAAGTAATTAAAACTATTCATTTGGCTAAAGAGAAATCATTATATACAAAATTCCTTTAAAACATTCCTTCGGTATGTTTTAAAATTGTTTATCTTCTTAATCTGACATCAGGCAAGAGTAGCAGAGAAGCCTGACAAATCCTGAGAACAGAGTGAAATAATTTGCAGAGGAATATGTTTTAAAACTTTTCATTCTGAAGATGTGACTGCTGGTATGTTCAATGCAGAGAACCCCAGTTCTGAGCCTGATGTTGATAAGTAAAAAAACATTCACACAGCCCAAAATCTTTCCCATTTTCCCTCCACACTTCTCTAATCATGAGTTCAAATAATATTGCCAAATAATTTTTATTTTCCTTTGATGAGAGTAATATCAAAACTCATCTGTTTTGCAAATGAATGCAAAATAAAATAATTTTTTTCCAGCTCTTATTATATAACCAAGAACAGTTTCCATTTATTAACAGCCTACTATACAGAAGGCACTGTAATTGACATTTCACATTATTTCTAATCTGGACAACTTGGCAAGTTAGGTCTTCTTAATTCTATTTATAGCAAAAAGAAAAAAAAAGACAAAACTAGGACCAAGAAAGATTAAAAGATTCTGTCTGACTCAAAATTCACGTGCTTCCCATCATGCTCACTCACTCTTCATCAAGCTTTGGAGTACCACTAAGGATAAGATGATTCTGGGGGCTGTTTGAACAATGATTTGTAAGTTGCCTATTTAATGCCTAATGAATATAGGAAAGGACAATATTCCAAAGTAAGGCATGGACCTTGCTCTCCAGGCATTCACAGTTTAGTGAAGACAAAAAGAGAAGAGAATGAAGTTCTAAGAAGAATGATTTAGAAAGTGCTAGAGGAATTCAGAGAGGGGCCCAGTTATGAGCTGATGAGAGGGGAGTACCCTCCTTAAATGAAGTGAGGCCTCGGTGAATCTGATAGAAGACACAGTTTAGATGAGCAGAGAAGAGAGGGAAGACCATTCCTGGAACAAGGAGTGAGCATGCCGAGTCCCAGAACAGCAAAGACACCAGCCTGGTTGGTGTGATGGAATTTGTGCTAGGGAGGAAAAGGATTCTAACACTACAGTGATTTATCCTATAGCAGCTTGTTATAAAACTGAAGAAGTTACATTCTAGTCTGGGTCAAGGGAATAGTTATCCAAGGTATGGCTTCTTGTCATAAGTAGAAATACGTCTATTTTTTGCCCCCATTCAGAAAAAAAAAAATAAGGGGAATCCCAGAAGGGTCATGGGACAAATATAGGTTTAGAAGTCAGAATTTCTGGGTTCTGTTTTCATTTTCAGTCATTTCTTCTCTGAAATGCAACAGTAGAAATTACTCAACCTCTTCTGAATCAGTTTCTGCTAAATGGGAAAAAAGTGTATCACCACTTCTCTCCACACACAAGCAAATTTATCCCATTCTAAGTATGCAGATTGTTGGAGACAGGAGATTTTTCCCATTACTGATTTTAGTAATGAAGTACCCCTAGACTGCCCTGCTTCACTGCTGCATCCCTATTCCTATTTTACAGCTCATACTATGCTGGAGATAGGGTGGGCAGTAAATAATGTAGTTTTTAAATTATGGCAATGTTGACATCTTTTAGTGTAACAGGAAGACATAGCATTAACTGTCTTTATAGTCTTCAAGCACAGTTTCTAGATACAATATAATATTGTCATTACGATTTTCCTGCTACCTGGACAACTTGAAAACTTTCTAATGTGTTTAATTATACCGTTTTTAATCTGTGCAAGATTAGGGTGAACAATTCTGTAAGTGAGCTTTGACAAAGCAAGTTAGCCTTCCAGACAAATTTTCCCAAGCCCCCTTGGCTCTAATCTGGACTTAAAAAATTCATTTTACTAACTTGTTGAGGATAAAATATTTGGTGCTAATGTTTAGCTATCACAGTGCTGCAGTTTAGAAGGGCAAGGGGAAAACATCCCTCTGGGCTCTTGGGCTGGATGGAAGAAGCCTTGGACTCTGCTTGCACTCACTGGCTAAGCAGTGCTGAGCAGAGACTGTTTTAAAAACACAGAGCTCTTTATCTTTTTGCCATTTACTTTTCTAAATGTCTTATGGACATCTACTAACAACATATGAGATACAAAATTTTAAGTATATTTGTGTATGATATAATATAAATCAATGCAAATAGAAATCTATTATATTTAAATTATTAATGACATTATCCAAGATGCTCCTATTCTTATTTTTTCTGCACTTCATCAAATATTCTCAGAGAAATGTTAATATGGCTCACTATGATTATATATATATTTCTTTTCCCTATGTTTCTTCTGATTTTTGCTTTATGTAATTTTGTTTCTTTGTTGTTAGGTGTCTAATGGTTTATGATGTCTATCTTGTTTGTGAATCGTACTTTTTATCATTAAAAAATTCATCTTTGTTTTATTTGAAAACTAAAAAATTATAAATAAACAAAAGAATAAAAATGAATTATTTTGAAATTTTTGAAATTTTGAAATTTTTTGAGAAATTAATCTCAAAAAATAAATAAATTAAAAGACAGAGCAATGGGAGAGATAGGGGGAGAGAGAGATATCACCAAGGGATAATATACCCATCCGCACTCTACAGATCCATCTTGCTTTTAGCAGGACAATACTATTAAAAGCCGGAAATGAGAGTCTAATTTACTTGTTTATATATCATTCAGAGTCTCCCAGACCATTGAGATTTTATTCGAATCTGTGAATAGTTTGTCCTTATGGTGTTCCCAATAAGGGCTACATTCTCTAAATTGGGGATAAATCAAAGTAAGTTTCAAAGGAAATTCTTTGAATCTATTTCTGGAGCCACTAAACCAGAGTTCATGTCATATTAATGATTGACAATACTTTCTTGCTTTCATTCACTTGTTCATTTATTCAACATTTTTTGACTATTGAGTACTATAGTGAACACAGCCCCATACTCTGATTGTTTCTAGTCCAGTGGAGGAGACAGATAACAAACAGTGTGGAGTCCGGTGATGTGATCAGGAACTAGGTGCTAATGGTGATGGGTGGAGAGCAGCAGTGCTCAGGAAAACTTCCTGGAAACTATGATAGCTGGGAAAACTGTGGAGGATAACGAGGAGTGGTCCAAGCGGAGAAGATATAAAGAAGCGTTCTAACTGGAGAAACAACATGTCCAGAGGCATGAGAAAACATGCATGATCTTCGCAAAAATATGAAAGACAGCCAGAACCGGAAGAGATGTGAGGGATTTGCAGAATCATAGCTTTCAGAGTCACCAGACAGTTTTCACAATCTCATCAATTTGAGTGTTTGGATGTGTGGCATTCCCCAGCCTGTTTAAAAGGACATTTCCTTGACTGGCAGTCAGGAAACATGCTGGCAGCATGGCTAAAAATGCATAACTCCCTGAGGCAAAGATACTGCAAAGTATCCAGTTGGTGACAAAACAAGAGTATCTCACCTCATTTCTTGAAGTAGGATCAGAAAGTCTGCCAAGACAATCACATATTCTTTTCTCATATTCTATGCACCTAAGGTGCTGCTTTAATGCATGAAGATCAGCTGATTGTAAATTTTGATCTATTTTTTTTCAAGGACCTGCTGGCATTATTTATTTTCATTGCACATTCAAAAAAACTGAGGATTGTATGACAAATGACAAAGCCACAAAATGAGTCAGTGCAGAGAAAGGATTAGATTGAAGGGCTCCCCAAACTTGGTTGGGGATGAATCTTTAGGATAGAGTGTGTGTATGCTTAGTCACTCAGTCGTGTCCAACTCTGCAACCCCATGGGCTGCAGCCCAGGCTCTTCTGTCCATGGAATTCTCCAGGCAAGAATACTGGAGTGGGTTGACATTTCCTTCTCCAGGGGATCTTTCTGACCTAGGGATCGAACCTGGGTCTCCTGCATTGCAGGCAGATTCTTTACTGGATGAACCACTAGAATACTATGAATATAAGCCAATACCCTGACAGGAACAGAGCTTATTAGAGAAGAGGTTTGGGCAGCAGCAGAAGCTGGATCAGGGACTGATTCTGAGTGAAGCACTAAGGCAGAAAGTAACTCTATGAGAGGGACTACAGAAGGACTTGAAGCTCACAAACATATAATAAACCATGTTCTTCTGTATTTCTTCCTACAACTAAGGATTAGGAACCAGGACTGCTACCCCTTTTCTGTCATCTATGACCCTCAACTCCAGCTGGGAGATTTTCTTCTCTTGAGCAGTCCTTAGTGATCATTTTATCCTAATTCCATTAGTATAAACATGATGAAGGTAAGAAACAGCCTGGGAATACATCTATAAGTAACGAAAACACTAATTCAAAAATATATCTACACCACCACGTTCATAGCAGCATGATTATAGTAGCTAAGACATGGACACAAACCTAAGTGTCCATTGATAGATGAACAGATAAAGAAGTTGTGGTGCATATTTATATATATATACACACACACAATGGAATATTATTCAGGGGATTGTACCCTGTGGGATGCTGTTGATTCCTATTTCTCTCCCAAGACTGCACCACCTTAGCAGGCACCCTTGGCACTAAATATGAAACCTGAGGCTTAGATAACTTGGGTAGAGGTGAGGGGTGGAAAGGAGGATACTCAAGAAAAAAAAATTATTCAAAGTCATTCAGTCATGTCCAACTCTTTGCGACCCCATGGACTATACAGTCCATGGAATTCTCCAGGCCAGAATACTGGAGTGAGTAGCTTTTCCCTTCTCCAGGGGATCTTCCCAACCCAGGTTTCCTGCATTGCTGGCAGATTCTTTACCAGCTGATCCACAAGGGAAGCCCAAGAATACTGGAGTGGGCAGCCTATCACTTCTCCAGTGGATCTTCCCAACCCAGGAATCAAACTGGGGTCCTGCATTGCAGGCAGATTCTTTACCAACTAAGCTATCAGGGAAGCCCAATATTAAATACAGAAATACATAATTATTTAGGAAATGAATCCTAATAGGTACCTGAAGCCTTGGAGATCTGGGACTTTTCCTAAAATATCTTTAGGAGAGTTACCAACATCACTTCCATACAGATGTTTCCTGCTTGTGTTCGGCTTTCCCTTCAACCTTTCCCTTCAACATTCAACACTACAAGCCTGCTTTCCTCCCAACGTATACAGGGACCAGTGCAAGCGAGCAGCCTGAAACTTACGCTTCATTGGATTCGTGGTTAACCCAGATGCAGTACCACTGACAGAAGATGCTGGAGGATGATTTGGATGTATGTCCTGGTTTGCCAGAAAGTCCCAGGTTATGCCTGTCATTCTTGTTTAAGTATTTTTCCCAGTTTCATTGAGAAATAATTGACATACATCTCTGTATAAGGCTTACAGCATGATAGTTTGATTTACATAAGTTGTGAAATGATTACCACAATAGGTTCAGCTAACATCCACCTTCTCCTCTAGCTACAATAAAAAGCAGCAAGAAAAGAATAAAGGAAAAAAAAAAAGCTTCTTGTGATGAGAACTCTTAGGATCTTCTTATAACAACTTTCTTAAACATCAGGCAGCAGTGTTACCAATAGTCATGTTGTACATTACATCCTAAGTATTAAACTCTCTCATCTTAAAAGTTGACCTTTGTATCTTTTGACCACCTTCCTCCAATCCCCAGTCTCCAGATCCCCCGATCCCCCGCTTACCTCTAGTAACCACAAGTCTGATCTGTCTCTGAGTCTGATTTGTTGTTATTGTTACCATTTTCAGATTCGACATACAAGTGAGATCATACAGTGTTTGTCTTTCTCTGTATGACTTATTTCACTTAGCATAAGGCCTTCAAGGTCCTTCCATGTTGTCACAAATGTTAGGTTTTCTCCAATTTTTATAGCTGAATAATATACCATTGTATATATATACATCACAACTGCTTTAGCTATTCATCTGTCAATGGGCACTTAGGTTGCTTTCATGTCTTGGCTACTGTTAAATAATGCTACTACGAACATGGTGGTGCAGATATATTTTTGAGTTAGTGTTTTTGTTACATTTAGATATATTCCCAGAAGGGAAACTAGGGACTCATATATGGAAGTTCTGTTTTTCGTCTTTTCAGGATCCTCCATGCTGTTTTCCATAGTGGCTATGCCAGTTTACACAGTGTACCATCAGTGCACAGGGGTTTCCTTTTCTCCACATCCACACCAGCACTTGTTAGCCCTTGTCTTTTTGATGATGATCATTCTAACAGATGTGAGGTGATGTTTCTGTGGTTTTAATTTGCATTTCCCTGATGACCACTGGTGTTGAGCATCTTTTCATGCACCTGTTGACCTTTCATATGTCTTCTTTGGAGAAAAGTTTAATCAGATCCTTTCCCTGTTGTTTAATTGAGTTATTCAGGGTTTTGAGTTCTTTATATGCATTGGAAATTAACCTTTTATCAGATATATGGTCTTCAAATATTTCCCCCATTTTTTAGGTTGTGTTTTCATTTTATTGATGGCTGTGCAGAAACTGTTTAGTTTGATGTGATCCCACTTGTTTATTTTATATTTTATTGCTTATGTTTCAGGTGTCAAATCCAAAACGTTGTTATCAGATGCATGTCAAGGAGTTTTGCTCCTATGTTTTCTTCTAGGAAGTTCCGGGTTTTAGATCTTAATTAAATTAACATTTCAAGTTAATTTCTGTGAGTGGTATAAGACATGGGTCCATTTTTAAATTTTGATAACTTCCTTTTCATTCTGAAAAAAACAGTCTTGGTTTGCCTGATAAAATGTATGGTCACCCGATTTATGTTGGATACCTCTGTGACCACATAAACTGGTCCCGGGTGGGGGATGTCAATTCTAACTTTAGCATCTTCATCACCTTTCTGCCCCAAGTAGGTCTGGCAGAATATCTGTTTCCCAATCTCAAAGTGGGGGTAATCACATTAACCTGGGCTTCCCAGGGCTCAGAGGTAAAGAACCTCCTGTAATGCAGGAGATGTTGGTTGGATCCCTGAATCGGGAAGACCCCCTGGAGAAGGAAACGACAACTTATTCCAGTATTCTTGCCTGGGAAATCCCATGGATATGGGATCCTGGTGGGCTACAGTCCATGGAGTTGCAAAAGTGTCAGACACAATTGCAAAATGGTCAGACACAACTTAGCAACGACAATCACATTGACCTACTTATTGTGAGTTGTAAGGAAGGTTCCTATTGTGTATTTTCTATCTTCTTAAAAGCCATTGCTTTGGTATTATATAAATTAAGACTTAAACAAATTTGTCAAAGATGTGTAAGCCCTCTTTCATTTAGATATCCAAGAATCTGTAAGTAATACTATCTAATCCAGTAGCTTTAGTTCTCTGTTACGCTTTCATGAAGATCCACCCGTGTTCAGCAACCTACAGGGTGGAGCAGTAAGACAGTCAGGCCTAGTTAAAAAGATCAGCTGGGTGTCTGGCCTTTGGGTGAAACACTGCATCTGAATGTACTGGTGGAGTTAAGGAAGTGTTATCCGGAAATAGCTTGGCCTTGGTGGGTCACACTGTGTCAGTTGTCACTATTAGAGAAAGACAAGCAGGAAAGCCAGGCAGGAAAGCTCCGCCCCCACATGGAGCTGGTTTGCAGACTGAACCAGTGAGGACGACAGCACAACTCTGTGGTGGGCAGGCTACCGGATCCAACACGCCACTTCAGAGCCTCTGAATCAGACGTCAAGCACAAAAAATCAGGCTTATTTTCCCGGCCAAAGTCACATGCAACGTCGAGGTAACAGCAAAAAGTGTCCTCTGAGTGCTGATTTGGGCACGTAAACAGTGGCGTGGTTAGATGCCACTCTGTGTTTAAAGTAATTATACTATAGCACTGGAATGTGGTGATGTGAAAGCCCCATTGCAGCAAAGTTGATTCTATCAGCAAACTGGTAAGTCAGTTGGCCCAGATCCTGCTTCTCCCTGAATTTACTGCCTCTTACTTGGGAATTGTCTCTGGGAAGGAAAAACCAAGAACATGTCGGAGACATGGCTTGTGGCCGTTGGCCGATAGCAGCTGTGGTCACTCATGTTCAGTGGAAAATAGCTGAGGCTGATGGGAGTGGAAGTGGCCTGAGTCTATGTCTTACCTTGTCTTGTTGGATTCTGCTGAGGGTGCACAGTCACTGCTCAGCACGCTGGAGAAATTCAGCCTGAGAAAGGCTGGTGATGTGGGAAAGACTTCCTGGGAAGGGCGACATCCCTGGAAGTAAAGATGATGGTTCTTTGCTCCTGGCTGCGGAAGCCCTGCCTTCAGGGGTCCAGGCAAATATCCGACTGCTGAAATTTAACTGCATCCTAAATACAATGACACAGGGCGTCTTTTATCCCTGTCCTCTTTGGAATCGTGCCTTTCTCAGGGAAAAATGACCTAGTAATCACCCCTCTGCCCCACGTCCTGGCACCAGATCCCCACCCTTGTGCCAGATCAGTGGAACTTTCCTTGTGTCTGGGGAGAATCATTTCCCTTTATCCTCACAGAACTTCCTTCATAAGTTAGTGCTGGCAGTGATATTCATTCTAATTAGCCGCCCTTGATGGATTTATTTCATCCAGTTGTAAATTTTAGAGGAGAAATTCCCAGGCCAACTTAAAACTAGAAGTCACAGGACAAGCTAAGTGGAAATCAGGTTTGGATGACCTCCACAGAGAAGTCAAGCCAATTCCCATGAGGTTTAAACACAGTGCTCCCAGGAAGGCTAGTCAAAGTTGAAGGACAGACCTGGAAGAGATCTCATGGAGCCCATTTCGTTCAGTCGCTTTGTTTTACAACGATGGACCTGAGGCTCGTAAAGGTGAATTAATCTGCCTGATCACCAGTCACCCCTGAAAGTGAAAAGGGCATAGGCAACCCTGTTGACTACAGGGAAAATATCTGCTTATCTTCTAGGGCAAATTAAGTACAGCTGTCATAAGCAAAAGCTTGATCTATTTTTCTCAAGTTCATCTTTCTTTTCACCTTTTAACTTGTTTTCATGGAGTAATGTTACATCCCTGAAGAGAACATGTGGAATCCAGCTGATGAGAAATTTCAGATATTCCAAAAAGTATACAAAGTCGATGGTGTAATGTTGGTAGGTAAGGGGACCAGCTGTTGGAAACTATAAACTCCCAAAACATCTGGACTGATCTGTGTCCTAAGTTCCAGTCATAAATTGTCCTTTAGCTGTAAACCTTTATGCTCTGAGTCTGGAATATTCTCTGACTCTCCGTCTGTCATTGGTACTTGAAGAGTAGTTACTGAAGGTGGTGGATGGTAGGCAGGTTTGTTTTATGGAATATTGGGGAAGAAATCTTTCTTGTCATATTTATGACAACTCTTCCTGGTATTTTTTCCTTTATGTATTGGCCTCAGATTCATTAGAAGTAAAAGTTGGCATTTTCTCTTCTTTTTTTCATTCATTCCTTTCCCCCTCTTCATTTTCTTTCCTTCCTTCATTCCTTCTTTCTTCCTTCCTCCCTCTCTCTCTCCTTACTTACTACCACCCTTCATTTCTCCCTCTCCCTTCCCTCCTACTTATCTTCCTTATTTTTCTCTTTATTTTCCTTCCTCCTCCTCCTTTTCCTCCTTGTACCTCAAAGCTCGACTGTGATTTAATGAACAGTCACTCACAGACACAGCTTATGGAAGAGATACTGTTATCTGTTGTTCACTTTTTGAGCCTTGGACTCAGTGCATAGATGAAATTTAAAGGCTCCTTCATTTTGCCCAGCTTTCATGTTGATATTATGAATATTCATCTTTTAATATAAATATAAGAAGACTCTTCATTTTCTAAATTATCAAGGCTAGAAGGTTTTAGCACAGAACTCCTGTCATGAGAAATTTTGGTTTTATTTGCAGAGCTATAATCGTTAAGTTTAAATGATACCAGAACAATAGTCAAAGGGTACTAAGTCACCAGATGATTGATTCTATTTTTTACCTCACAACGAATTACTTGAAGTTCTTTATACAAATGGAGTCCAAGAATCATCCAGATTTCCTTAATATTACAACTTTATATACTAAAAGTTATAATATTTATATTACAACTTCTAAAAACATGTTAATAATTGTACTATAATAATTCTTTACTGATTGCAATGGATGAAAATAATTTGCATTTCAATGAAATGATTTTGAAAACAAATGACAGGTACTAATCATATTCCCCACCAAACCTGTTCCTCCAGGAGACTTCCTCATTTCTGTCACTGGCTGTGCCATCTTCTCAACATCTCAGGGTAGAAATCTGGTAGCCATTCTCGGCACCTCTCAGCCCTCGCCCTTCACACTCAGTCTATCACCAAGTCCTGCCAATTTCACCTCCACAATATGTTTTGACTCTGCCTGTGCTGCTCCTCATTTCCATCTACTCCAGCTTTCCCAGGCCACCATCATTTCTTTTCCCCAACCTGGTTTCTCTCCTCCACCCTCTTCTCTCTCCCATCTGTTCTCCTCAAAACAACCAGGGTGACCTTCAGAGAAAAAAAAACAGGAGCAAGATGTGCTCTTATTTCAAATTCCTTAATGTAAGCCTAGATCTCTTGCTACTTGGCTGCTTAAACCCTAGCTGCCTTTGGTCCTTTTTTGGTGTGTAAACGGATCGGGACATTTCCTCCTCCTCCCCTCCACCCCCACCTCTATCTACTTTCTTTATCAAGCATGTCTTAACTAAATATCATACTCAGAAAAGTTTTATACCCAAACTAATGCAGTTCCTGTTGTAATGCTCAAACAAAACAACTGGTTCTTCTTTCAAAACCTTATCACAATTGTAAAGTTTTACATTTATAATATAATATGATATAATATACATTTTATTATTCTATTGTATGTAAAGTCTAGCTTCTCCTGCTGACTATAAGCCCTATGTGGGCAGACACCATGCATGTCCTGGCTCAGTGCAGACACGTAATAAATGTATAATAACTACTTGTGGATAAATGAATTGTCATTGTAATGAATTTGTACACCGCATGTTTTATTTTAGTTTTAGGGGCATACGTGTTCTAATCCCCTTAAATTTATGTACCTATTAACCAGATGATTTTATCCCCCTTTTACAGATAGTAAAATAGATTTAAAGAAAAAAATAACTTAGGAAGGGTAACAGTGTCCTCAAGTTCAGAGCTGCCTAATACATAGAAAATAATAACAACAGCAGCAATGATTGCAATTTTTTGCTCTCTTACAATATTCCAGGAATGTTCCAATAATATTAACTCATTTAATCCCTATAACAACTGTGTTAGGTAGGTAATATTCCTTTTTTGAGAAACTAGATGTTAGGTAACTTGCCCAGGATCTTAAATATATACATATGCATTATGGTAAATGCTTTCTACATACATAATCATGTTGGTTATCTTGCTGACATTGAGTTTTACCCAGTCAGTGTGTTCCTATGGTGAGAAACACTGCAGGGAGCATGATTTCTGGTTCCTCTTGAAATTTCTTTCTTTCTATACCTCTTGCCCTGGCTCTCTCTACCCTCCCTCTTCCCATCCCTTCTCCTGTTCCTGGCTTCCCCTCCGGCTGTTTAGTAGGAAAACCTCTGACAGAGCCACTTTTCTGCCAGGCTATTATATACATGGTCAGTGTTCCCACATTCCAAAGGTGGGTAAAAATGTGTGTGGAGAGCGGGGAATTCTGCCAGAACAATGACTCACTGTGTACATGCAAAACGGTTCAATAATAGGTCACTGCCCTCGTGAGAGCAATGCTGCTCATCCCCAGGGGAAATAAGGGGGCTGGCACACAGCTCTCCTGTGACCTGGGATAAGCTTTCTATGACCAATGGGAGAGCCTTACCCACCAGCACCCACATCCTGACTTTTTATTTCATGGGCATGAAAGGTGATTTTCAAAGAATGATGGGCATGAAATGAGTTCCTGACATGCAATTGCATACATATTTGTAGTCAGTGTGTACACTCACCTCTAGGTTATTCAGCAATTAGTTATATATGTGCTGGAGTGTCTGGTCCCCTGGCTTCTCCCAATGGAGTTGTTTACTTGGTTTTAATTTTTTGGTCCAAATTCCTGCTCATTACAATGTCAACTGGTAGAAATAGAGGATTATGGTGGAATTGGGCTGGGCTGTTCCCTGCCTCACTTTCCCCCAAGCCCATCCTAGACTACAGAAAATGACCTGATCCCTTTCTCTGTTGCCCGGAGCCTGTGTAAAGCCCACCTCAGGACAAGCCCCACAAGCAGCCTAATGGCTAGCATAACTCTGCCACTGGGGGAAGAATTCAGCCGGTGAAGATTGGGACTCTCACAAGGTAAGATATTAAGTTTCACCTGGCTTTAAGGTTGCCTCACAATTATTTTGCTTCTCCTCAACTCCCTTTTCCAGACCTTAACAGCTGTTCTAGACCTCTTCACTACATTCCTTGGCCCCCTTACCCTAGTCTAAGCCAGGAGTTCTCAATTTTGGCAACCCATTAAAATCACCCCAGGACCTTTTAAGAATCCTGGTGCCTACACTGCATCTCAGGCCAGTTATATTAGACTCTCTGGCAGGGGATTCAAGCATCAGTTTTGCTTTTAAAGCTCCCCAGATGATTCCAGTGTACAGCCAAGGATTAGAACCATTGCTTTAAAGAAGAGAACTTTCCAATTTCATCAGAAAATTGAGGCAGTAAAGCACCAACATCTCAAATTCCTTATCTGCTCACAAGCTTTTCTACATGCATCTCCACCCTGCTGTCTTTCTCTCTGGTCTTAGTAGTTGAGCCACCCCTCTATTTCAGGACAACTATGTCCTTTATACCCGTATCTTCCAAGAACTTCCAAGACCTGCTTGTATCTCTAATCTCTTCCCCTCCACTGGATCTTCCCCTTTAGATTATAAGCAAGATTAAGTCCACCTCATCTTAGAAAAGGTGTCCATGGAGCTTGTCATCTCTGTTTCCAACCTCACATCTATCCACTCTCCACTAAGTTCTTTGTAGTCTTTAATTAATTAATTTTTACTTGGAGGATGATTGCTTTATAATATTTTGTTGACTTCTGCCATATATGAACATGAATCAGCCATAGGCATACATATGTCTCCTCCCTCCTGAACCTCCCTCCCACCTCCCACCCCATCCTCTAGGTTATCACAGAGCACCAGATTTGAGCTCCCTGTGTCATACAGTAAATTTCCATTGGATATCTAATTTTACATATGGCAATGTGTATGTTTCAATGCTTCTCTCTCAATTTGTCCCACCTTCTCCTCCCCTCCCTGCCGTGTCCACAAGTCTGTTCCCTATGTGTGAGTCTCCATTGCTGCCCTGCAAATAGGTTCCTCAGCACCATCTTTATAGATTTCATATATATATGTTAATATAGGAAATTTGTCTTTCTCTTTCTTATTTACTTCACTCTGTGTAATAGGCTCTAGGTTCATCCACCTTACTAGAACTGAGTCAAATTCATTTCTTTTTATGACTTAATTGTATTTCATTGTGTATATGTACCACGACTTCTTTATCCATTCATTTGTGAATGGCCATCTAGGTTGCTTTCATGTCCTAGCTACTGTAAATAGTGCTACAATGAACAGTGGGGACATGTGTCTTTCAATTATGGCTTCCTGAGGGTATATGCTCAGTAGAGGGATTATTAGGTCACATGGTAGTTTTAATCCTAGTTTTTTAAGGAATCTCCCTTCTGTTCTCCATAGTGGCTGTATTAATTTGCATTCCCACCAACAGTGCAAGAGGGTCTCCATACCCTCTCCAACATTTTTTGTTTGTAGGTTTTTTGATGATGGGCATTCTGACCATTCTGGTATGAGTTGCATTCTTTGTTTTATTGTAATATTCTCCCTGAATACCAAACTTTCTCAGCTGTACTCTTACTAATCTTTCATAATTGGACACAGTTGCTACACCCTCCACAAGAGGGTCCCAGATTCGCTCTCTGGATAAAGATTCTTCCATTCAATTGACCCTCTGAAACATTTTTCTCTCCTTTCCCCTCAAATGTAACTGCCTTGAGGACAGAAACCATGTCCTTTACATCTTTGTTAACATCAGTATCTGGCTTTCCTAGCTTTTTTGTAGGAATTCACCTATGATTGTTGAAGTGAATTGCAAAACTAGTCTCTGTCTAGTTTCTTTGGCAGAATGATGTGGTCTGGCTGGCTGGAGATGAATTTCATCCAACCAGGCCCCCACACTTTTTTCCCATGAATGACTGTCATAGAAAGGACTTACAGAAATCATTGAGACATTCTTTTGGATTTCACATTATGCCACAGAATACTGTCATATTTACTTGTACAGGATGAATTTCTAAACAAATATGATATAGGAATCCTCTGCTCAGAATTTCCACACTTTTCAAGGCCATTGCACAAGCAATAATGATCTTGGGTAACCAGAAGAAAGAAGAGTCAACACAGTGGCTTGTACTTTAGATACAGTTTTAGAAGTTAAAATTCACACCCTGACACAGTTGCTTTATTTTAGAAGCCAGCACCAATTCTTTGCAGAGGCAGAGCTGACCCTGCTGTGCAAAACTGCCAGAGCAGGGTGCGTCACCATGCTGAGCTCCTGCCAGCAGCCGCTTACTGAAGTTTTCCTATTTTCTTTTGTTTTCCTCTTAAACTCTCCTTCAAAAGCACAGGTTACTCCTCAGTCGGACTCCGAATGCTTAGCTCCCTCAACAGAATAGCCAAATCCCTAACCTGCCTGATTAATTAGCTGAGTAAATCTAAGAAACTCCTTGGCTGCATGGCCCTTCCTTCTGCCAAGTTTTGTAAAATTCATAGACTGTGTGTATTCATAAGCACAGGAAAACACCTGTGAGCAATTAACCAAATACCCTTGATTTAGAGGCCTTGGAAATATGCTGATGGCCCTCAGACCGTTGGCACGGGTCTGTAATTATGTGAGACCACAACCAAATCATCCCAACAGGCCAATTACAGGAAGGGTCATTCTTTCGAATACAACGTGATGATTTCTCTAAATATACTTCTGCCTGAGACTCAGAAAGAAGTCTTCTTT
Organism: Bison bison bison; assembly: GCF_000754665.1. Lineage (NCBI taxonomy): Eukaryota > Metazoa > Chordata > Mammalia > Artiodactyla > Bovidae > Bison > Bison bison. Next base: position 2,737,644 of record NW_011494746.1, on the reverse strand, counting down.
ATAAGAGTGCTGCTTTAAAGCAATGGTACATAAGAGTTTGGAAAAGGAGCGATGCCTCAGGCCATTTCTCTGAGATATGTCTATAATCATGGTGAGTGGGAAGAAAACCACCTAAACCAATTTTTTAAATTCATTGAATTAAAAAGCGTGTTTAAAATGATCCACCTAGAAAATGTTGCTTTTAACCTTTTGTTTCTGTCCAGCCTAGAAAACAGTATCCACGGAGTTAATAAGTCAAGACTGTAACCAACAGTGTGTCTTGTGAAAATGAAAAACCCACCTTTTAGAGTAGAGAAGGCGATGGCACCCCACTCCAGTACTCTTGCCTGGAGAATCCCATGGACGGAGGAGCCTGGTAGGCTGCAGTCCATGGGGTTGCTAAGAGTCTGACACGACCGAGCGACTTCACTTTCCCTTTTCACTTTCATGCATTGGAGAAGGAAATGGCTACCCACTCCAGTGTTCTTGCCTGGAGAATCCCAGGGATGGGGGAGCCTGGTGGGCTGCCGTCTATGGGGTCGCACAGAGTCAGACACGACTGAAGTGACTTAGCAGCAGCAGCAGCAGCCCACTATAGAACTGTAAAACAAAAAGCTTTGTCTAATCCTTTCTAATGTGCAAGAATGAATTCTTATCACTCTGTACTGGCTTCCCCTGTGGCTCAGTTGGTAAAGAATCTGCCTGCAATGCGGGAGACCTGGGTTCAATCCTTGGGTTGGGAAGATCCCCTGGAGAAGGGAAAGGCTACCCATTCCAATATTCTGGCCTGGAAACTTCTATGGACTGTATAGTCCATGGGGTCTCAAAGAGTCAGACACTACTGAGTGACTTTCACTTTCACTGTGCCTTTCTTTATATTCTACATGACTGCTGCTGCTGCTACTGCTAAATCGCTATAGACGATTTAGCCCATAGACGGCAGCCCACTAGGCTCCTCTGTCCCTGGGATTCTCCAGGCAAGAACACTGGAGTGGGTTGTCATTTCCTTCTCCAATGCATGAAAGTGAAAAGTGAAAGTGAAGTCGCTCAGTCGTGCCCAACTCTTAGTGACCCCATGGACTGCAGCCTACCGGGCTCCTCCGTCCATGGGATTTTCCAGGCAAGAGTACCGGAGTGGGTTGCCATTGCCTTCTCCGATTCTACATGACTAAAATATTTAAAATCAACCTCACAATATTGAAGAAAGCCATCTATTTTCAGAATCAGTCTCAAAAAGCCCAAAGACCTGAAAAACATGAGTTCTTAATCAAATATAGATATGCTTCAGGAGATATAAGCATCCTTAGAAATTCTAGAAAAAATTTGTGTGTATGTATTTTTTTCAGAGCAAAGGAATGGAAGGTATTTTTAATTACACAGTCTAATGCAGTAGCCACTATTGCATAGCTTTTGAGTCCCTGATATATTACAGCTTCAATTGAAATGTGCTGTGTTCAGATCCCTACTGAAGGGCCTCCCTAGTGGCTCATTGGTAAAGAATCCACCTATCAATGCAGGAGACATAGGTTTGATCCCTGGTCGGGGAAGATCCCACACACCACAGAGCAACTAAGCCCATGCATCACAATTATCAAGCCTGTGCTCTAGAGCCTGGGAGCTACAACTGCTGAGCCCACATGCCACAACTACTGAAGCCGTTGTGCCCTAGAGCCCATGCTCAGCAACAAGAGAAGTCACCACAAAGAAAAGCTCACACACCACAACTACACAGTAGCCCCTGCTCTGGCTGCAACTAGAGAAAAGCCCATGCAGCAATGAAGACCCAGCACGGGCATAAATAAAGAAATAAATAACTTAAGAAAAATCCTTACTAGATTTTGAAGATGTAGAGTTATAAAAAGAATGTAAAATATTTCACTAATAACTATTGTATTGATTAATGTTGAAATTATAATATTTGTATGTATCCCATTAAATAAAAATAATTAATCTTACCTGCTTATTTTTATAATTTTTAACATAGTCACTAGAAAGACCAATACTACCTACTAGCTCACTTTATATTTCTATTGGATAGTACTGTGTTTATAGATTTCATCAGTTTTTAAAGAGCTCTTTTTCTTAGAGCAAAGAGAGACTTGTTGAGATATAAATGCTCATCTCTCATCCTGCTGATTCTGTCTCAGCAAACAGCCCAGAACTGGGTGCCCTGACGCTCGTGAGGGTATCCTTGGCTAACACTGGAGACAGGCTGCTGTGTAAATCTCTAACACGGATGATGTTTCCAGAAACAAACATTGATGCACCCATCACTTCACCATTGGCACACAGATTCTGTAATCTCTCTTCCTCCAGTCTTAGAGGGACACATGTCCACAAATCTGCATTGTCTTCCTGGATTCTCCAACGAAACATGTCTGCTGTAGCACTTTTCACACCAACCTTGCCCTCATGATTTTCTATCTGGGTCACAGGTATCTTTGAATTCTTCTCATTTCCTGCCCACACCAGTGCTGCAAGCAACTATTAAGGCCTTTCAATCTTTCTAAAATGCCTTTTTGTGTTTTTTTGCCATCTTTGCCTGGATTATTGTCATACTCTCCCACCTGCCTCCATTTTTCTAGATCATCTCCCTCAATGCAGAGTTCATTTTAAAATCAGAAATCTGACTATATTACTTTCTAGTTCAAAGAGTAAGTCACAAAGTCTTCACTGTAGCTAAAAGTGTGCTCCATAAACTGTCTTAATCCAGGTTTCATCTTTATATCCCAACCCCTGCCCCAACCATATACACTCCAGCCATGCCAGACATACAATCTTCTCTCATGCCTCCGAGTTTTTGAACATGTGCTTCTCTCTGCTTGAATGCTTTTTCCTCCCTTTGCCTTTTAAGACCTACGTTATCATCATCTCTTCTACATCCACTTAGAGATGCTCAAAGCACTTTGTATATGCCTCTGTTAGGGCATACATCATATTGTATTGAATTGTTTCACTGTGAGCTCTTCCAAGTTATTCACTTTTTGTCTGTGCTGCCTAGTACAGTGCTAAAAACTATAAGAACTTATTGGATATCCAGAGCAATTCCAAATAATCTTGTTTCTATAAATCTTCCCAAAGTAAAGTTCTCCGCTCTCACAAGTCAGAGTTTGAGGAATCTTAGAGATTTTCTAGTCTACTCTCCCATTCCCTGATGAGCAAATCAAGACGCTTAGACATGAGTCATCACTTATTGAGTGCCTGCTGTCTCATTTCATCTTCATGATACTCCATGAAGTAGATTTTCCTATTAATACCCATTTTACAAAAGAGAAAAATGAGGCCTCACTGCATTTAAGCAATGTGCCCAGGGTCACATAGATAGCTAATTACCTGGTGAAATTACACATGAATTTATCCTTGTACTTTCCTGAGTCATCGTTCTCCTGTCTCACATAACTACTTACAATTTGAGATGCTCCCTGAGTTATTCAACAGACATGAAGATGATATTTTCACAGAGAAACAGAATGTTTTAGTGGGAAGGACCACATTATGACAATGATGCAATTTTTATTTGTTTGACATGTTTGTGAGCATATAAAATTTTAATCTGCCATGATTTTTCATTTCCATTATGACAAGAACATTCCTTCATTATTACTATATAATCATAACTTTTCAAGGCTGCATAACAGTCCATGAACTATTTATACCATAATAATCAGAGTTGTTTGAGTCCTAACCGAGTGATATTTAAAAGCATGAAATCCAGCAACTTGGAAGAATAATAGCTCAATAGGACCTCAGAGATCTCTAGTCCATCTTTCTCAAAGTATTGTCTTCAGACCAGCAGCATCTATATCACCTGGGAGCTTGTTAGCAAAACAGACTCTTAAACCCTACCCCAGACCTAGTGAATTCAAATCTGCATTTTAACTAGAAACCCAGGTGATTTGTGTTTACATAATATGTATGAGATAGTATGTGAAAACAGGAGTTCTCAACGTTGGCTGCACTTTAGATCACATGGAAAGATCTTCAAGATACTGATGTCCTAGTCGCACTCAAGCCTAAATCAGACTCTCTAGCAGGGGGACCAAAGCATCTGTCTTTTTTAATGCTACCCTGGTGATTTCAACCTGCTCAAAAGCCACAGAAGAAGGCACTGAGACCCTACCATAAACTGATGAGATGTTTCAGCAGCTCCCTCTCCCTAGTGCTGGAGTTCCTTTTACAAGGTCATCCTATACATTTGTATGGGAAATTCTGGTAAAACTAAACAAAGCAAAAAAAAAGAGAGAGAGAGAAAGAGAACAACAATGAAAACAAAGACCTCACAATGCTTTTAAGAAAATTTAAAAGTTCTTTAAATTTCCCATTTATGTTTTCTTTTCAGCCCTCCCTAGCTTCCTTCTCCCTCATGGTCTTCTCCCAAGAGATTCCTGTCTATGACAGATTCTGGAGATTCTGCTCAGAGACCACAAAAAGCAAGTTTCCTATATCACAGAACCAAGAAGCAGCAGAAAGAATTCTTGAATTCTTCTCCTTAAGTTGATTTGTTCTGGCACCTTCTCCTACCTTCAATCCCCAAATCCAATTTCTCCTATATGTCTGTATTTGGGCAAGCCAGAGGATTTGGGAACTTCTTTCTACATAATGACACAACTTTCTTTTAGGTTAACAGAAAAGTCAAGGTCACAGCCATGAACTGTTTTCCTCAGTATTCTGTTCAATGGCTTGACCACTAAAAAAACACCTGAGCTAACTTGGAAGCCTTTGGCCCTCTAGTCCTGCAAAGTGTTGAACCATCCTGAATACTGGGACCAGGAGGAGGAGGATACACTTTTTCAAAACTAGGACTCAGCACTTTTTCCCTTTTTACATAAACTAGGATCATAGCACATACTCTGAATGTTTTGCCTTTTGTAGAGAATGTTATAATGGAACACTGGGCACATGGCATTATTATTTGGTCAATGAAAAGTGATTTTTAAATGTTTTCATCTTTAATTCCAGTTTTATTGATTTTAGCCATTTTGGTTCTAATTTATTTCAATTTGTTGTTGTTTAGTTGCTGAGTCATGTCCAACTCTTTTTGAACCCCATGGGTCTGTAGCATGCCAGGCTCCTCTGTCCATGGGATTTTCCAGGCAAGAATACTGAACTGGGTTGCCATTTCCTTCTCCAGAATTTATTTCAATGTTTAACCTCAATTTTATATTTATTTTAAATTTAAACATTTATTTTAAAAGCTTATATTTTAAACTTTCTACTCTAAGTAGTACAAAAAATTTTAAACAGATGTCTCATCAGTCATTGCCAACTGAGTACAAGGACTTACTTCTTTTTCCTCTTGATAACCACAACACATTAAAGTGGTTTTTTTTTTTTTTGAGGTATAAAGAGAATGGGATGGATGTATCAAATTAGCTTATGAGATACTCTGGAATTTTCTGGAAGACAGAAAGCGGTTGGAAGGATGGTGACTTGGACAAGCAGAAGCTGGGGCATATATGCAAGGACCCCCCTCTCCCCTAGGTCCCTAGGTCAGGATCTGCCTTGTATAGGTCTCTGGGGGAATAACTGCCACTGTGAGGACATGTCTGAGCTTGTACAGAACCATCCATCTCAACTGCTGCTGCAATTCGAGGTGGGCTGCAGGGATGGGCAGCTGGCACCAGAGATGACGCAGTAGCCACACACAGCTGGAAATGGAAGAGGCAGAACCCAATCATGCATCTGAATAGGACATTCCTGCTTGAAATTGTCTGGGGCTTCCCCACAGCCAAAGTTGAGGGATAAGAATTATTTTCAGATCCTTTAAGCTCGTGTGTGTGTGTGTGTGTGTGTGTGTGTGCATTTTTCAGGGGTAAGAAAGTCTATAATTTTCATCATGTTTTCAAAAGGGTCCATGATAAGTGCTTAAGAACCACAAACAACAAGTTCCTTAACATGACAGGTGAGGTTCTGAACGTCCAGACTCACTGGCCTCTCCAGAGCCTCATCTTCTCCCAGTGTCCTTTCCCCATCCATCCTCCCTCACTCACTGAACCCTGGGTTCCAGTCAGAGACATTCTCACCAGTCTCAAGAGCCATACGCTCTTAACTACAACTTTGATTTAATACACGCCTTTCTCTCTGCCAAGAATGCTATTCCCCCTTTGCCACTTCCTCAGGGCCTGCTCTAAATGGTGCATACTTCTTATCCTTTAAGACTCAGCAATAAAATCATCTTTTCTGCTGTGCCCACTGCCCCCTTCACTGGCCCAGTCTCTTCCTCCATGTTTTCCTAATCAATTCCATTCACCTGTGAACATAGCACTTAAGCTTTGGTGTTGCAACTCTTCCTTTGCTACTTTCTTCCATTCATCAGTGAACTCCTGAAAGCACAGACCATGCCCTCACCACCCAAACCATAACCCGCAACAGCAGACTATGATAACACTGGAGCAGTGAATTGACTGGGTGGAAAGCATGGGAGGGAATGACTGCATTTATCAACTTGGCCATTTGTCTCGCTGGATCTTACAGAGAACCTGACCTTGAGAGGCTGGATCTTCATAACCAGGCTCCTTGCTCAGGTTATTAGAATCTGTCCTGGTCCAACTGCACATTTCTGGCTGATTCCTACTCATTTTTAAAGAACGACTGTGAAAAAAGAATAATCAGAACACGGAAGGAGACTTAGAAATTAAAAATGTAATTGATGACAAAAAAAATTCAGTAGGAGATCTGGAAGGGAGAGTTAGAAGAACTCTTAGAAAGTGGAGAAGGCACCCAAGGCTGGTATGCATGTCTTTCCTTGAGGCATCCTGGACATGCCTTCCCACCAGAGCATGTATCTGTCACGCTGCATTGCAATGGCCAGTTGATGGATCTCTAACCCCCAGTAGGCTGGGCTTCCTTCAGAGCTGGGACTGTGTCTCTTTCCGCCCCATCACCTCTCACAGTGCTTGGCACAGAGTAGGTGCTAACACACATATATATTTAAAGAAATAACAATAAACACATGAAGGAGTGAAGACAAGCTTTAGCTGTGCTCGGGGTTGAGCGAGGCTCTGTAGTAACAAGTTCTGGGGTTTGTAGAAAAGCTGAGTGACTGCAGATCCTGGGGGTACTCCTCCAGGGAAAGGGCCAGACTGGAGCAGCAGGCAGGTTCCCAGATATTGTGAGCTTGCTTGAACAGGGAAAGGGTGATAAACAGGGCAGACACAAGTGGGTGGATCCACTGAGAAGAAAGGGGAGGGGAGAGCTCAGCCAGCAGTTAATATTTTATGAGGAATTACTACGTGCCAGACCCTGCGTTAAGGACTTGTCATGCATTCCCTCACTTACCCTTCATAAGCCCCCTACAAAAATAGCTACAATTTTTACTGCATCCATTTTCTAAATGAAAAGATGAGATGTCCACATAAGTATCTAACCCAAGGTTCTAGAGCTAGTAAAATGGATTTGGGATCTGTGTGGCTCTAATCACTGGGCTAGTATTCCTGGAAAAAAGTCCCATCTGCCAGAGGTTGGCTCTTGCTGGGTATCACAGCTAGGGGACCCCGCTGAAGATGCTGAGTCTTTCCCAAATGACTGCAGGCTCCCTTTCCCAGAAAACGCTGTGTGGGAGAGTAAATAGCTGGGTTTGGGGCATAATGGTTTTCTTCTGTTTTGTGTTACTGGATTTGATGCACAGAAAACTGCCCAGAACCTCAAATAATTACAGTAAGACGACTCTGCTTCCTTCACGTGGCCACAGCAGACAGGCAGGAGCCCAGAGGCACTGCAAAGTGAGTGTTGTAACCATCAGATGGGAAAAAGCAGGAGCCCAGAATCGGGAATTTCAGACAGAACCGCAAGCACAGCGTGGCATTTGGCAGAGATGAGGAAAGCCCCCACCCCCTAGGAGTTCACTGACTTCTTTCATATGAAAATATCACTTAATAAAACACTTAATAAAAAGACCTTTAAGACATGTAATTAAGGGGGAGGAAGGCAAGTTTTAAGACAGTTTGTGCATTGGGTACCATTTGTGTCAGGAAAAAATGCCACCAGTCTACTGTCTAGACAACCATACACTGTCTGCAAACTGTCTCAGAGGAGGGGGCCAGATACTGGAGAGATGTTGGCTTAACCCTTATTTTTTGGAAGTTTTCACAATACTATGATAATCATGTATTATTGGGTAATGAAAAATAAGCAAAACCAAGTAGGTTTAAACAAGAGAAAAAGAAAGTGAGAGATGACCCCTGTTGTCTCTTTGTCAGTCAGAATTTGTGCTTCAGTGATACTGCCAACTCCTTCTTTGATTGTCATGACAAACATTCCAGCTGTTCCCTCACCTTTAAACAGGATGCATAGTACATCTCCCATGCCTACTGAACATTGACATTAAAGAGATCATTGGGGCCAACATTTCTATAGATAAACGAAGGGAAGACAGTGCCTTCCTCTGCCCTTGTGGTTTTCCTGACTTCCGCCTTTTTGCTCTTCAGCTCTGGTTTCAGAGACTTAACTCTAGAGCTACAGAGTGAATCCAGGAGAGCCAGGTCATTCGGATACTTGCTCAAGACCAGTATATCATTAGGGCAGAGGTGGTGGGTGAAGGCTGGGGGTTAGAAACAGTTCTATGAAGAGGGTCTGCACTGTACCCAGCTGGTGTCTGAATATGTGTGCGTAAGTATGTGTGCATTGGAATGTTTGTGTGTGTGTTTATGTGGGTAACTGTGTATATGTGTGAGGGTGTGTGTGTATATTTCTGATTGTTTATATGTCTATTACTGAATGTGTGTGAGTCCGTGTGTGTATGTGCGTGTGTTTGTGAATGTTTATATGTCGATTACTGAATGTATGAATCTGTGTGTGTGTCTGTGTGTGTGTGTAAGTGTGTGTGTGGAATGGAGGATCTCTCTTTCTCTGAGCCAGAAGGCTAAAGAGATGTGGCAAGGTGCTTGAAGACCTCAACACATTCCTGACTCCTCTGCAGAGGTCTTCCAGGTACCCAGCTGTGACTCAGCGATATGGCTGACAACAGTCTTTACTTTACCGTGGAGGGAACACACTCGCCTCTGGTAACTGAGCCATCATACTTCAGTATGACATACTTCATACTGTCAATATTCCATGAAGAAACCCCTACTCTGACCCTCTGGAGACAAAAGCATGGAAATGGTAATTTACAGTCACCCTGGAGGGGCTCAGATTATCCAGCTTCAGCAGTGGGAAGGACACAAGTTCTGGGCCAGATGGTCTAGCTCCTCCTGACACACCCACCTTCATCCCCTTTACAGATGGATTAACAGTTGTGACTCTAGGTACCTTTCTTTTCAACAGGTTTCTGAGTATATAATACAATCTCTGTCTCATTACCAGTTCTTGTAAGGTCTACATACCACCTCCAATCATAGAGGGGCCCGGCTATAGAAAGAGCCCTCTCCTGGATCCTGTAGAAAATAAGTAAAGCCTAAAGTCTTGGTCTACTTGGAAACTTTCCTGCAGATGGGGGTATGGCACCTCACTGGGGTGCCTTTTGCAACATGATATATATTCTCTCTCTGCATCCTCAAGAGATACAGAGAGAGAATAAATATTTAAGAAGAATAGGCATCTTTTGGAGTAAGAGATGAGCAACAGAGACTCTACTTCAGACATGAATGCACCAAGAGAAGACGATTTATTTCTCTTCTTTGACATAGCAAAGGCCTGCCTTACCCATCCTAAAATTAGAATAATATATGTAAAGAAACATATTATTTACAAATATATGTAAAGAAACCTCCAGAGAAGTATATAGCATAGAGAAAAATGACTGAGTAATATATTATATGAGTGGCCATGCAGGGCAAGGAGAGATAGAGTGAAGTTTATGAAAAATGGTTATGTTTTTGGCTAGTTTTCTTTTGTTTCACCCCTCAGGTATCTCAAGACCACCGCTCATACAGGCCATTGTCATGTCAAGGATAGAATATCAAGGACTGGGCCATATTCACATGTCAGTGTTAAGAGTAAGCACCAGTCTAGGAGGCTGGGAACAAATGGATATGGAGAGGGCCCAGCAGAGAGTAAAGGTGGAAAGTGAGCTTTTCCCTGTGAAACAAGAAGGACAGGGTGAATAAGAACATGGCACACTGTAGTTTCCACTTGGCATTATCCCACCCAAGGGTTGCTCCTTGATGTTTAATCTTCTCTTCACCTTTCCCCATTCTCTTAAGCTCTTGACATCTAGCACCCTAACTTATCTTTAGATTTTTTAGTGACTCTTTTTATCCCTGACTCAATCACTTCCTCAAAACAAGGTTATTTTAAGAATATTGTTGTATGGCTTCCCTAGCAGTCTAGAGGCATGGTTAAGACTCTGAACTTCCACTGCTGGGGTCATGGGTTCAATCCCCAGTCAGGGAACTAAGATGCCGCATGTCATGTGGTGTGGCCACATCATATATCTGTATCTATATCTATCTATTGTTGTAATAATCTTTGTTTTTGCTAAGCCTGAGTGTGAAAGCACTCCTTGGAATGCCATTTACTTGAACTAGAAAATGTGGTGAATGCACAAGTGATCAATTGCCCAAAATCTCTCCCCAAAGTCCCCTCTCTCAATCCACCATGAGGGACTGTAACTTGCTCTGAAGTCCAGGATACCTGGCACTTTCCTTCTAATGGACATTCAAAACACTCAAGCTCCACGGTGAACTGTTGGAACAATTTTCCTCCAAGACCTGATCCATCACACACATGCCTACATTTTGCCCACATCCACCCTCTCTCCCCTCAGTGAGATAGCTGTCCCCAACTTTTATGGATGTAAATGGAAGCCTCCTGAACAAAATACAAAACCCAGGGCTCTTCTGAACCACTCTGTTTCCTTCGTCCTCAGGAGAGTTGGCCATCTCATGCCCTTGCTGTCCTCCTGCCCATGCCTCCCTTTCCCCTGCTCCTTGATCTACGTGCCTCACTTTAGGGACTTGCCACAAAGATGCTGCTGCAGAAGGAAGGACATCTTTAGAGAAAATATTCTCCATAAAATATGCTGGAGACTGGCAGTTTTTTTTTAATGCTAATGTGCCTGTCACTACATGAGTTGTTAGTTGTTTTGAAAGCATTGTCTTATTTAATGCTTGAAAAAGCTCCAAGAGGATTTCTATTTTTTATTTTTTTTTACTGGAGAAAAACTAAGTTGCAGGGAGAGTTAGCAGTTCACTCCAGATTATAGAACTAGTGACTCACAAACTTGGTTTCTGAATCCCAGTGGGGATTTGATGCCAAGGCCCTTTCTTCAATGTCTCCCAGGGAAACTAAATTTTTTTCCCTTAGAGAAGGATGAAAAATACCTAATGTATTATAATTTTGTTCTATTTGTCTATCCATCAGAGGACAAAGAGTTTTTCATTATATCAATATTTTTTCCTTTTATAAAAGTCATATTTATTCACTGAAAGTTGCATAGGAAATACAGAGACACAAAAGGAAGAAAAGAATCAATTGTAATCCCACCACTCAGATATAGCAAGTCTAAACTTTGGTATGGATCTTTGAACATAGTTTTGATTGGAACCATTTTTATGAGTTCATGAAAAGAGTTAATGTCGGACAAAGTTCTACCAATAAATGATTCCAGAACATTTGATTGTGTTCGATTGTACCACACTTAAACCAATACCAAATGGTCGGCCATGAAAACAAAGAAATATTATTTGCTTGTTTTATAAATGATAAAAGGCTGCCATTCAAAAGCATTAAAGCTAAAAAGAACCAATCATAAAGCTTTATCAAAGTCAAGAATTGATATACTTTGCATATGAAGGGGCAGGTAGTAAATATCTCAGATTTGTGGCCCGTATGGTCTCTGTTGTAACTAGTCAAGTCTGCCATTATAGCACAAAAGTAGCCACAGATCATACATAAATGAATCAGTGTGCCTATGTGTCAACCAGATTATTTACAGATACTGAAATTTGAATTTTGCATGATTTTAACCTGTCATAAAATACTATTCTTTTTATTTTTAAAAATTATTGAAAAATATAAAGACAACCCTTGACCTGTGAGCCATACAAAAACAGGCGATGGCCTGCAATTTGCCCACCTTTGCTACAAATCATCCATTCAGGCTTGGAGAACATCACCAGAGCCATGTTATAGAACCAACAAGAATTTTCTTTCTAAGCTTTCCTTCTCCTCTTTTCCTGAATATTCTCTCTCTCTGTCTCTCTCACACACACACACACATCTGGTTGCCCCAAAGTCCTTTTTTTACAGGCTGGCCACCTGCTCCCTGAGTTCTTCTATAAGTTCAAAACTTACTTCCATTTTCCTGAATTTTCTTTCTGGGAGTATCTGATAATCTGACTGAAGTAGTTCACATTAAGAAGTGATTGGCAGGGAATTTTCCCAGAAAATCTAACTTTCATTTAAAAGAAAACATACAGATGTATGTAGCTGGATATTGGGAAGACACTTTTGAGTAGCAGGATATCCAGTTCTTCATTCAGGTTATTGATTTTGGTTGTTATGAGGCTGGCCAAGAAGACTAAGATGTTCAGTCTACTGGGAACTTACTATCTACAGTAGACCCTTGAGCAGCCCAGGTTTGCACTGTGAGGGTACCCACACACGTGGATTATTTTTCATAGTGAATACTATCATCCTACACAATCTGCAGCTAGCTGAATCTGAGGATGGAGCTGTGAATATGGAGAAACCATAAATGCAGCATGTGGATACAAAGGGCTGACTATAAGGGTTAATGCCCCAATCCCCTTCTAACTCCCGTTGTTCAAGGGTCAACTATAATTGGGGAAGCAAAGAAAGTCAAAAATTCAAACCAGAGGCTATTAACTGTCAAGAACTGGTAAATAAATCAAATGGCTATGCTCTGTTAGTGACTTAAATAATTGCCCAATAGTATCAAGCCCAGAAATTAGGGGACCTTTCTATGTATACTCTGTTCACTGGTAAGCATAGGACCTTACCCTTTGCCTTTCATGGATAATGAGTTCACAGCATCCCCAGGGGCTCATGGCTTTTATCCGGTTAGAGTCCCTACTTTATCCTTTTACTGGTGTTACTGTATGAAACAGCAACCCAAGCTTGGAGGCAGTTCTTAAGTCTTTCCTTAAAATAGCCAGAGATTTGTAAAGCACCAAATGAAATGCCTTCAGAAGCCCTTTAGTTACTGAGCCGGGGAATTTCATCACTAACTCTAAGGCAACCATTGGACAAGCAACTGGAAACAGGGCAACAGGGATTGATGTGACAACATCTCCTGCAAAGGTCTCCTCTCTCCAAAGAGGTAGAGGAAGGTAGGTTACCCAGAAGTCACAAGAAGTTACTAAAGTCACAAGAACCTTCTTTCCTGAAAGACACAGCCTAAACTTCAGGGCAGTGAAAGCTTTCTCACAGGTATCACAGAAAGGCAGAGCAAAAAGGTGGCCTTGAGAAACAAAACCAAGCTTGGACCAAATGGCTATACACTAGCGGTTTCCCTTGCAGTGATCTTTGCCTGCCATCTGCTCAACCCCAGCCATGAAGTAGAGCTCAGCTACACCAGTGCAGGGGAGGCTGGGAAGGGTCTGCCTAGGAATTGCCAGGGGAAGGAAACCTCAGAGCCAGGAGAGGCAGCTTGAAGGTCAACACCTGAGCATCAGACTGCTTCTGAAAGCAAACAGTGAAAAATGCACTTTCCCTATATATTCTACCAGAATATCCTATTGTTTTTTAAATCACCCAATTTTCACTTCAATGACAAGTGTGAACAGGTCATTAAAATAATAGGTGTATTACTAACCCAGGCTATTGGCAATTGGGGTTCACTGCAAACCCTTCATATTGCCTTCCTGTATCTCACTGTGGTTCCATTTCATCTGGCTCCCTGCCTTTGGCAATGGCCAGGGTTTGATGGTTTCAGTTCAGTTCAGTCGCTCAGTGGTGTCCAACTCTTTGCAACCCCATGGACCACAGCACACCAGGCTTCCCTGTCCATCACCAACTCCTGAAGCTTACTCAAACTCATGTCCATCGAGTTGGTGATGCCATCCAACCATCTCATCCTTTGTCATCCCCTTCTCCTTCCACCTTAACTATTTCCCAGCATCAGGGTCTTTTCAAATGAGTCAGTTGTTTGCATCAGGTGGCCAAAGTGTTGGAGTTTCAGCTTCAGCATCAGTCCTTCCAATGAATATTCAGGACTGATTTCCTTTAGGATGGACTGGTTGGATTTCCTTACAGTCTAAGGGACTCTCAGGAGTCTTCTCCAACACCACAGTTCAAATACATCAGTTCTTCAGTGCTCAGCCTTCTTTATGATCCAACTCTCACATCCATACATGACTACTGGGAAAACCATAGCTTTGACTAGATAGACCTTTGTTGGCAAAGTAATGTTTCTGCTTTTTAATATGCTGTCTAGGTTGGTCAAACTGCAGTCACCATCTGCAGTGATTTTGGAGACCCAAAATATAAAGTCTGTGATTGTTTCCATTGTTTCCCCATCTATTTCCCATGAAGTGATGGGACCAGATGCCATGATCTTAGCTTTCTGAATCTTGACTTTTAAGCCAACTTTTTCACTCTCCTCTTTTACTTTCATCAAGAGGCTCTTTAGTTGTTCTTTGCTTTCTACCATAAGGGTGGTGTCATCTGCATATCTGAGGTTATTGGTATTTCTCCTGGCAATCTTGATTCTAGCTTGTGCTTCATCCAGCCCAGCATTTCACATGATGTACTTTGC
>NW_011494746.1:2715758-2722906 GCF_000754665.1 Bison bison bison | reverse complement strand
ATTTCACATGATGTACTTTGCATAGAAATTAAATAAGCAAGGCGACAATATACAGCCATGACGTACTCCTTTCCCAATTTGGAACCAGTCTGTTGTTCCATGTCCAGTTCTAACTGTTGCTTCTTGACCTGCATACAGATTTCTCAGGAGGCAGGTCAGGTGGTCTGGTATTCCCATCTCTTTAAGAATTTTCCACAGTTTGTTGTGATCCACACAAAGGCTTTGGTGTAGTCACTAAAGCAGAAGTAGATGTTTTTCTGGAACTTTTGTGTTTTTTCAATGATCCAGCAGATGTTGGCAATTTGATCTCTGGTTCCTCTGCCTTTTCTAAATCCAGCTTGAAAATCTGGAAGTTCATGGTTCACCTTCCACTGAAGCTTGGTTTGGAGAATTTTGAGCATTACTTTGCTAGCGTGTGAGATGAGTGCAATTGTGCAGTAGTTGGAACATTCCTTGGCACTGCCTTTCTTTGAGATTGGAATGAAAACTGACCTTTTCCAGTCCTGTGGCCACTTCTGAGTTTTCCAAATTTGCTGGCATATTGAGTGCAGCACTTTCACAGCATCATCTTTCAGGATTTGAAATAGGTCAAGTGGAATTCCATCACCTCCACTAGCTTTCTTCATAGTGATGCTTCGTAAGGCCCACTTGACTTCGCATTCCAGGATGTCTGGCTCTAGGTGAGTAATCACACCATCATGGTTATCTGGGTCATGAAGATCTTTTTTGTATAGTTCTTCTGTGTATTCTTGCCACCTCTTCTTAGTATCTTTTGTTTCTGTTAAGTCCATACCATTTCTGTCCTTACTGAGCCCATCTTTGCATGAAATGTTCCCTTGGTATCTGTAATTTTCTTGAAGAGATCTCTAGTCTTTCCCATTTATTTTCCTCTATTTCTTTGCATTGATCACTGAGGAAGGCTTTCTTATCTCTCCTTGCTATTCTTTGGAATTCTGAATTCAAATGGGTATATCTTTCCTTTTCTCCTTTGCCTTTCACTTCTCTTCTTTTCACAGCTATTTGTAAGGCCTCCTCAGACAAACATTTTGCCTTTTTGCATTTGTTTTTCTTAGGGATGGTCTTGATCCCTGCCTCATGTATAATGTCATGAACCTCTGTCCATAGTTCTTCTGGCACTCTGTCTATCAGATCTAATCCCTTGAATCTATTTCTCACTTCCACTGTATAATCATAAGGGATTTGATTTAGGTCATACCTGAATGGTCTAGTGGTTTTCCCTACTTTCTTCAATTTAAGTCTGAATTTTGCAATAAGGAGTTCATGATCTGAGCCACAGTCAGCTCCCGCTCTTGTTTTTGCTGACTATATAGAGATTCTCCATCTTTGGCTGCAAAGAACATAATCAATCTGATTTTGGTATTGAGCATCTGGTGATGTCCATGTGTATAGTCTTCTCTTGTGTCGTTGGAAGAGAGTGTTTGCTGTGACCAGTGGGTTCTCTTGGCAGAACTCTGTTAGCCTTTGACATGCTTCATTTTGTACTCCAAGGCCAATTTGCCTGTTACTCCAGGTGTTTCTTGACTTTCTACTTCTGCATTCCAGTCCCCTATAATGAAAAGGACATATTTTGGGGGTGTTAGTTCTAGAAGGTCTTGTTGGTCTTCATAGAACTGTTCAACTTCAGCTTCTTCAGCATTACTGGTGGGGGCATAGACTTGGATTACTGTGATATTGTATGGTTTGCCTTGGAAATGAACAGAGATCATTCTGTCATTTTTGAGATTGCATCCAAGTACTGCATTTCAGACTCTTTTGTTGACTATGATGGCTACTCTATTTCTTCTAAGGGATTTTTGCCCACAGTAGTAGATATAATGGTCATCGGAGTTAAATTCTCCCATTCCAGTCCATTTTAGTTCACTGATTCCTAAAATGTTGATGCTTACTCTTGCCATCTCCTGTTTAACCACTTGCTATTTGCCTTGATTCATGGACCTAACATTCCAGGTTCCTATGCAATATTGCTCTTTACAGCATTGGACTTTACTTCCATCACTAGTCACATCCACAACTGGGTATTGTTTTTCCTCTGGCTCTGTGTCTTCATTCTTTCTGGAGTTATTTCTCCACTGATCTCCCATAGCATACAGCATTGATGGTTTAGAGAAAGGCAAATTGGTGAGCTAATTAAACTCTGTAGTTTTTAAAAACATATTCCTCTCATTTCAGGCAGTGTTAAATGGGTACAACTTTCTTTGAGAAAGCCAAAAATAAATTCTGGGCTTAGATATTGTAGATACAATTGCTGTCTTAAATTCTAAATTGCTGGAAAATAAAGGCTTATCATGGAAATGGTTATTTAGCTGTAACTGTGGGGGTGTAGGTATGATGCTATTATTAAACTGCTTTACAAATGGATGTGTCAGGAGCTGTGAAGAAAGACCCAGAGTTTGGTGGCCAGATGCCAGTGAAGATAAATATCCATGGTGAACTCTTCTCCCTTTGCTAATTGTAATTCTAGGTCTGTTTCTACCCTTTCTCACCTTGGTTATAGGACTCTGCAAGAGTCAAATGTATTTCAGAGTCAACTACAAGGGAGTAATCCAGATCCCTGTTGATAAATAAATTATGTTCCAATCACTGCTGCTCTTTTGAAATATGTTACTGAATGAAGCAAAAAATTAAGTCCTTGAGCTTTAGCATATCTTGTTTTGCTATCCACTATAATAACTCTGTCTATGCTCAAGTAACCCATTCCCCTTGGCAATTTAAAGGAGTGCTTGAGGTAAGATAGGGGAAAAAATACAAACCAAATTTGTCTTCCTGTTTATAGCTTTTTCTGGAAAAAAACCTGAGAGTGCTGTAATTAAAATTAGAACGGTAACATTGTCACCTTGTAGTTATAAAGTGTAGGGGTTTTCAGACCTGGGACCTTCTTGTCTTCTGACAACTTTTATTTTTTGCAGGTGAGAATAGTCGGCAATCTGTGTGATGGTGATCAGAAGGGCCACGGGAGCGGAAATGGAGACCAGGACTCTGGGTTTCCTCTCTGAACCCTGAGGGCCTGGCAGTCACTCAGACGGGAGAGCAGACTCCAAAGGGCTCATGCCCAGTGAACTAGGAGGGTCTCAGTGGCATTTCTTTCAGCATTTAACAAAGAGAATTTTTACCTGGGAGCTCATTTATCATTTAAAACCTGACTCCCAAGCCTGAAGTAAAAAGGCCAAAAGTGACTGAGAAAGCCCATACCCGCCTTGGAAAGGCAGAGAGCTACAACAACA
This sequence comes from Bison bison bison, assembly GCF_000754665.1. Lineage (NCBI taxonomy): Eukaryota > Metazoa > Chordata > Mammalia > Artiodactyla > Bovidae > Bison > Bison bison. The sequence goes on along the minus strand of NW_011494746.1, from coordinate 2,719,664 downwards.
AGGGACAACAAGCGAGGGAGAGGGGATAGCCTCACACCCAGCACCAGACACCCTGACTTGTTGGTCCTCAGTTACTCTTCTTGGGCTTCTGCCGTGGGCATGAAAGGAAAGGATGAAGCTTTGGCTCTTGGGGCCACTTTCTGTGTCTGTGACTATAGACTATAATGATGATTTCTGTATGTTTTGCTTTTCCATTTTAGTTTGGTTGTTTTTCTTATTTTTTTCTCTTATCCACAGAAAAACTGTTTCTCTCTCTCTCTTTTTTTAATCCTTTATTTGTCAAAGAAGACACAAAAGAAGAGCCAAAGGAAATTTAAAATAGGAAATTTTCCACGGGGAGAAAGGGGGATGACCTAACAGGCCTCCTTTCCTTTTCTTTCAACTCCATATTAGCAGCAAAAGTTGGGTACAGCAGCCCTGTGTTTTCAGAGCCTTCTCTGTCCCCAGGCCTCTGTCTCTTCTCACACTGTTCTCCAAAACTGTCTCCAGGTTTGGTGGTGCAATAGCTTTGGGAAGCTGGCATCCTCCTTCAGGAGCTCACTCAAAACTCTTAGTGGGTTTGCATGTTGAGTCCTTAGAGATAGAAGGACCTTACAGCCATCTGGTCTTGGAATCTCTTTACCCTTCTCATTAATAATAACACAGGTCTAACATTTTAACTCTGTAACTCTTATAGGACATTGTGTACCAAAGGATGTTCTAAATACATTGCATACATTAACTCATTTGTTTCTCACATACCCTCTGAAGGAGGCGCTATTTTCATCCCCCTCTTACGGATGAGGAAACCGTGCACAGAGAGCTTCAGTACCCAAGATGGCCCTCTAGAAGATTCAGAAGTGCCTCTTTACACATTTCATATTCTGGCCAAATTTGCTGTATATGCCCTAGATCTTCTGCCTTATGCCTGGAAAACTTCCCGGCTGTACACCCCCCGAGTCCAGTGTTGTCCAAACCCCCCACGCTCATGGTCCAGGGCTGCCTCCTCCAGACAGCCTCTCCTGATTGCCTTCAGTGAGGGTCAATCTCCTTATTCTGAAACAGCAAGAACTTTAACTGTGCTGGGTAGCATGTGCCATGTTCTGCCCTTTATAAGCATTTATCTTTCAAATCTTAACTAAGCACTCTGATCTGATGCATATCTGATTTATCTCTGTGCTTGCTCATTTCCTAGCTTGTGACTTGAGCTTACTGTGTTGCAGTATTCATCATGTCAGAGAAAATGTCTGAATGAATATGCACACTATATATTATGTTACTTCATAAACTGATGACTCCTTTTACTTAATAGAATTAAGCTCATTGGCTATATTAAATACATATTTAGGATTTTTACAATACCTGTCAAATGATATGCAATTTTTCCCATGGGGGAAAGCATTTGTAGAGGGTATAAACCTGTACCAACACAGCAAGAAATCTGAGGACCCTCGTGTATATCAATACATGCAGGGCACTGTCTACCCAGATGAACCAGGAGTCACATTGCTTCTCTGCATTCCCTTGTATGAAAGAAAGCATTTCTGTCTGGCCTCTACTCTACCACCACCCTTTCTGGGCCCATGAACTTTTGAACCAGGGCAGTGAGGCTCCGCTCCGGGCGACTCTCTCATCCACCAATGTGTCCACACAGTGAGCTATGTTCACAGGCCACAGAAGCGTCACTGCTTAACCATAAGGCTTGGGGCTCAGCCACAGCTCAGACCAACACTCACAAAACAATTCCTCCCTTGTATAAAGTAGTGCATTTAAAAAGTCATTCCTGATGATACTTTGCATCTTCAGCTACACAGGTGACCTATGAAGGAGGTTATACCTCCTACTTTTGTGTAAGCAACAGGAGAAACAACCAGGCAGAGGAGCATACACAAAATATTTTGATCTGATCATTTGGCAGGATCCCTACATAGTAAGAATCTGTTCAAAATAGAGGTTGAAATCAACTCCTGACCCCAGAATTAAACTGTTTGCAAATATTCACTGACGTCAATAAAGTGAGAGTTCTTGACTCTCTGTGCATAAGATTCCCTGTGGAATTTAAAACACACACAGACACACACACAAGGCAGGCTCTCCCCTTGAAAATATCACAATTTTAAAAAGCTGCATAGTTTAATCCGATGTGAAGTCTAGGTTGAGAATTACTATGACAAGAGAAGACATAAAAATAATGGGCAACTCTCAGTCTCAGGCATTGTCGCTTGCTCTTGCTGTTTTTTAATCAAAATGGTGAGGAAGGAAAATCAGTAAGAACATTAGTTTTGCAAGCAGCAATACATAATATTTCATAGCTACAGGAAACAGCGGGTGGCTATGATTTCATCACTAGTGGAAGTAAAACATTTTTCACAAGTACAAATCAAACCAAAACACATACAAAATTCTGTGAAGTCTAAAAAAAAAACTATAAACTGAAGATTGAGAACTTATATTTCATTCACATTTAAATACCATTAATTATTGGCAACATTTTGGTATTAAACTCAGAATGTTTCTAGAAATGCACAATCTTCCAAGACTGAGCCAGGAAGAAATAGAAATATGAATAGAACAATAACCTGTAGTGAAATTGAATCAGTAGCTCAAAAACTCCCAATAAACAAAAGTCCAGGATCAGATAACTTCACAGGTAAATACTACCAAAATTTACCCTTACCAAAATATTTCAATAATTACAGAGGAAGAAATGCTTCTGAACTCCTTCTATGAGGTCAGCATCGTTTGGTTCTAAAACCAGACAAAGATATCACGCAAAAAAAGAAACTTAGAGGCCCAAATCTTTGATAAACATAGATGCAAAAATCCTCAACAAAATAATAGCAAACTGAATCCAACAATGTATCAAAAGATCCTATACCATGCCAGAAAAATACATCAAAAGATCCTTTACCATGGAATTTATTCTAGAGATGGAAGGATGATTCAACATCTGAAAGTTAATCAACATGATATACCATATTAACAAAAAATAAAAATCATATAATCATCTCAAAAGATGCTGGAAAAGTTTTTGATAAAATTCAACATCAATTCATGATAAAAACTTTCAATAAAGTGGGTATAGAGGGAGCATAGTGTATTAGTGTTAGTCACTCAGTCATGTCCAACTCTTTGCAACTCCACGGACTGTAGCCCACCAGGCTACTCTGTTCATTTTCCAGGCAAGAATACCGGGGTGGGTAGCCATTCCCTTCTCCAAAGAATCTTCCTGATTCAGGGATTAAACCTGGGTCCCCTGCATTGCAGGCAGATTCTTTACCATCTGAGCCACCTGGGAAGCCTGTAGAGGGAACATACTTCAACATAGTAAAGAAAGTCACTGCCACATCAATCAGAAGAGAAAAGTAAAGAAAAGGAATCCAAATCAGAAAGGGAGAAGTAAAATTGTCACTGTTTGCAGATGACATAATACTATACATGGAAAATTCTAAAGATATCATCAAAAAACTACTAAGACTCATCAACGAATTTTTAAAAATTGCAGGGTATAAAATTAATATACAGAAATTGGTTGCATTTCTATCAGTCAGTTCAGTCGCTCAGTCGTGTCCAATTCCTCGTGACCCCATGAATCGCAGCAAGCCAGGCCTCCCTGTCCATCACTAACTCCCGGAGTTCACTCAAACTCACATCCATCTAGTCGGTGATGCCATCCAGCCATCTCATCCTCTGTCGTCCCCTTCTCCTCCTGCCCCCAATCCCTCCCAGCATCAGAGTCTTTTCCAATGAGTCAACTCTTCGCATGAAGTGGCCAAAGTACTAGAGTTTCAGCTTTAGCATCATTCCTTCCAAAGAACACCCAGGACTGGTCTCCTTTAGGATGGACTGGTTGGATCTCCTTGCAGTCCAAGAGACTCTCAAGAGTCTTCTCCAACACCACAGTTCAAAAGCATCAGTTCTTCGGTG
>NW_011494746.1:2714947-2715257 GCF_000754665.1 Bison bison bison | reverse complement strand
GCCAACTTTTTCACTCTCCTCTTTCACTTTCATCAAGAGGCTTTTTAGTTCCTCTTCACTTTCTGCCATAAGGGTGGTGTCAGCTGCATATCTGAGGTTATTGATATTTCTCCCAGCAATCTTGATTCCAGCTTGTACTTCTTCCAGCCCAGCATTTCTCATGATGTACTCTGCATAGAAGTTAAATAAGCAGGGTGACAATATACAGCCTTGACGTACTCCTTTCCCTCTTTGGAACCAGTCTGTTGTTCCATGTCCCGTTCTAACTGTTGCTTCCTGACCTGCATATAGGCTTCTCAAGAGGCAGGTC
>NW_011494746.1:2713423-2714082 GCF_000754665.1 Bison bison bison | reverse complement strand
GAGAAGGAAATGGCAACCCACTCCAGTACTCTTGCCTGGAAAATCCCATGGATGGAGGAGCCTGGTGGGCTACAGTCCAAGGGGTCGTAAAGAGTCGGACACGACTGAGCAACCTCACTTATATTTTTTTAGATATGTCTCCTCAGGCAAGGAAAAGAAAAGCAAAAGTAAACAAATGGGACTACATTAAACCAAAAAGGTTTTCCACAGGAAAGGAAACTATCAGCAAAATGAAAAGACTGCCTAGTGAACTGGAGAAAATATTTGCAAAGGATATATCCAATAAGGGCTTAATATCCAAAATATGGGCTTTCCTGGTGGCTCAGCTGGTAAAGAATCTGCCTGCAATTTGGGAGACCTGGGTTCAATCGCTGGGTTGGGAAGATCCCCTGGAGAAGGGAATGGCTACCCACTCCAGTGTTCTTGCCTGGAGAATTCCACGGGCTGCATAGTCCATGGGGTTGCAAAGAGTCACACACGACTGAGGGACTTTCACTTTCAGACCCAAAATATACAAAAAGGTAATATAAGCCAACATGAGAAAAACAAACCCAATTAAAAAGTGGGCAGAGGCTCTGAATAGACATTTTCCTGAAGAGGACATAGAGTTGGCCAGTATGTACATGAAAGATGCGTCAAATCACTAATCATCAGGAAAA
>NW_011494746.1:2703210-2713323 GCF_000754665.1 Bison bison bison | reverse complement strand
CTGCCATAAGGGTGGTGTCAGCTGCATATCTGAGGTTATTGATATTTCTCCCAGCAATCTTGATTCCAGCTTGTACTTCTTCCAGCCCAGCATTTCTCATGATGTACTCTGCATAGAAGTTAAATAAGCAGGGTGACAATATACAGCCTTGACGTACTCCTTTCCCTCTTTGGAACCAGTCTGTTGTTCCATGTCCCGTTCTAACTGTTGCTTCCTGACCTGCATATAGGTTTCTCAAGAGGCAGGTCAAGTGGTCTGGTATTCCCATCTCTTTCAGAATTTTCCACAGTTAATTGTGATCCACACATTTCTATACACTAACAATAAACTATTAGAAAGTGAAAAAATAAAATAATCCCACTTATTGTCACATCAAAAAGAATAAAATAACTAGAAATAAACTGAAGGAAGTATAAGATTTATACTTGGAAAATTGTAAGATACTGGTGAAAGAAATTAAAGACAACACAAACAGATGGAAAGATATACTGTGTTCCTGGATTGGAAGAATTAATATCGCTAAAATAACCATACTACCCAAGGCAATCTACAGACTCAGTGCAATCGCTATCAAAATACTAACAACATTTTTTTTTAATAGAACAGGAACCAGGAGAAGGAAATGGCAACCCACTCCAGTATTCTTGCCTGGAGAATCCCGTAGACAGAGGAGCCTGGCAGGCTACAGTCCATGGGGTCGCAAGAGTCAGACATGACTTAGTGCACTGTCTCACCCCAGAGATCCGGCCACATATACCACAAAAACCAAACATCCCCCAGTGACCTTGGCCCCACTGTTCCAATCACTCCCAGGTGGGAATTCAGGCACATGTCCACAGAGGTCACAGACAACATACATACGGTTCTGTTATGTCCCATATATTACCCTTTCATGTCCCAAGGAAGACATTTTCTCCTAGAGATTTTCATTTAGTGTATCTTTAAAAAAATCTTGTGTTAAACTTGCCTCCATCTTTTTCTTGGGTGAGGACAACCCAGAAATGGCCCTTTTGTGTCTGTGATGTTGCCATTCACAGCTTTCTTGATAGGCCTAGTACAATCTTGAGAACAGGGTTGCTGTATGCTGAATGTCAGACGGTAGCTCTTAGCTTTGCCTATCTTAGGTAGTTACGCTGTGCATTTTTTATTGGTGTACCATGTTTGATTTGTCCCTAATACCTTTGAAGTTTTTCTGAGAAATGAATAATGCAACATGAACTTATTAAAATACATTTTAAGCCTTTAAAAAAAAAAAAAGAACAGGAACCAATAATTCTAAAATCTATATGGGAACACAAAGGACTCTAGATAGCTAAAACAATCTTGAGAAAGAAGAACAAAACTGGAGGTATTGCATGCCCTGATTTCAAACTGTAATACAAAGTTATAGTCATCAAAACAGTATGAGAGTGGCATAAAAACAGACACATAGATGAATGGAACATAATAGAGAGCTTAGAAATGAATCTGCATTTATGTGGGCAATTAGTCTATGACAAAGACATTAAGAATATACAAGGGGGAAAGACAGATTCTTTAACAATGGTGCTGGGAAAACTGGACACCTACATGCCAGAAAAACCAAAACAAAACAGAACTTGACTACTCTTCAAACCATGCATAAAAATAAATTTAAAATGGATTAATACATGTAAGAACTGAAACAACAAAAATTCTATGCAGGCAGTATGCTTTTTTACATCAGTTATATAAATATATAATTTTTTTTTTTAGACTTCGCTGGTGACTCAGATGGTAAAGCGTCTGCCTACAATGTGAGAGACCCAGGTTCAATCCCTGGGTTGGGAAGATCTCCTGGAGAAGGAAATGGCAACCCACTCCAGTACTCTTGCCTGGAGAATTCCACGGGCTGCATAGTCCATGGGGTTGCAAAGAGTCACACACGACTGAGGGACTTTCACTTTCAGACCCAAAATATACAAAAAGGTAATATAAGCCAACATGAGAAAAACAAACCCAATTAAAAAGTGGGCAGAGGCTCTGAATAGACATTTTCCTGAAGAGGACATAGAGTTGGCCAGTATGTACATGAAAGGATGCTCAAATCACTAATCATCAGGAAAATGCAAATCAAAATTACAATGAGATATCACCACACACCTGTCAGAATGGCCAGCATCGAAATGACAATAAATAAACATTACCTTCAGTTCATTCTGGTCAATTGCCTTTTCTATGAAGCAGCAGGTTCCCCTTGCCTGCTTTGATTTGGCAGATACAGCTGGATTGGGTGCTGTCAGGCTTCACCCTTGGCTCTCCTCTCTAAATATTCTTTTTCTTTCTGACACTTTACTCCAGGGGCAAAACTTCACACTGTCAAAGATACTTTCATATTTCTGTTCTCTCTGGAAACAGCTTTTCTTCTCATCCTTTCTAATATAATAAAAATTTACTAATCTCCTGTCCCATTATTTCATACTGCTTTTTTTCCCCAGTCTCTGTAAAAGGGAAGTTCAAATGTTTCATAAGCTAATCTGGAGAAATGGGAGATAATAATATACATTATGTTCTCAGAAACAAATTTGAGTTCAAAAGGATCTTCTGGTAATGATCCTTGAGTCTAAAACTGGAACTCTAGAAGGTGCAATTTCAGGCTCTCAGAGTGAGGGGACTGATGTAGCTTTGGCAGGATAGGTCTATCAGAAATTCTCAAGTCATATTTTATAGGCATCTATCTAGTGCTGTCTATTTTAAGAATCTTGGTTCACTGGTCCACATGGGCTCCAGGGATAATATGAGGATGGGGATACTAAGGCTGCAAGAACACCCCAAAACTCCCTTTTTCCATTTCTAACACAGTTCCAGACTCTATTCTGTTGAGACTAGATTTTCCAGAGTCAACCCAATGGGGTACCACTCAGCTCTTTCTCTTCCATACATGTTCTGGCAGTTTTTTTTTTTTTTTTTACAGCACCTTCTTCAATTGAAGAAATGAAAATTCAAAGCAGTGTGTTTTTGCTTACCACCTCTGATTCAAGTCCTGCCACCTCTAAAACACAAAGACCTTCCCTACCCTAATTTCCCATTTCCAAGTGTAATGGTGAGATGGGTTCCTGCTGTGAAAGAGGGTTATATCATGTACTCACTTCTTGTTCTTATTAAGTCCCTGGAAGAGGTATAAGAAATGCCCTGAGTTCATCTAGGCACCATCAATTATGCAGTCTGGTATTTCCACTTCGCACACCCTGTGTTGCTGTCCCCAAATGTACATGTGTGAATGCCAACCTCTTTGGACCTATCTTTGGTTCGGAAAGTATGGGGATTCTATTCTGGGACAGAGGAATGGAAATTTCATAAAGGTGCAAGGTGGGCTTCATAAATGTATGTTAAACACATTTCAAATTGTCATCTTCAGTTTTGTACTTAAAATATCAAACAAGTATTCTGGTATCCAGGAGTGGGAGTCAGGGTTTATGTAGATTATTCTGTCTAGGAATGAAACTCACAAACTCCAGCAGGGCAGACAGAATCAACTGGATTTGCCACTGGAAAGCAGGAGTTCACTCTGTCTGATACATTTGTGTGCTTCCTCCCAAGGCTGAGGGCAGGGACCTGAAGAAAGACCCCTGAGATGTACTGGAATTTACGTGCAGCAGCCAAATACCGGCTGGTATGGACACAACTCTACAAACAGTCGTTTATTTCCATATTGTGACAGGTACAATTTAGTAAGGCTGGGAGAAGGGGGCTGCTGCTGCTGCTAAGTCACTTCAGTCGCGTCCGACTCTGTGCGACCCCATAGACGGCAGCCCACCAGGCTCTCCCGTCTCTGGGATTTTCCAGGCAAGAACACTGGAGTGGGTTGCCATTTCCTTCTCCAATGCAGGAAAGTGAAAGTGAAGTCGCTCAGTCATGTCCGACACTTAGCTACCCCATGGACTGCAGCCCACCAGGCTCCTCCATCCATGGGATTTTCCAGGCAAGAGTACTGGAGTAGGGTGCCATTGCCTTCTCTGGAGAAGGGGGCTGCTATTCTTAAAAAAGGCTGGGGGTAGGGGAAGCTAAAAATTCCAGATACATTCTGAAATCAGAATTCGTTTGCCTTTGTTTTCCCTTGTTCCCATTCTTTAGGAAAAGGTAAATGATAAAGTCTCTGATGGAAGATAGAGTTTCTTTGGCTGGGTTAGAAGCTATACTACAAAAACCTCTTTGTCAAAAGGGAAAATCTGGAGTGCTTTTCTGGCAGCACAGGCCCCTCTGCCTGTTCTTCCTCTGCCCAATTCACCTCCTTCTGGAGGCAGAATGTGATGACACAGGCCTCAGTGATGTTCCTCTAAGTTGAGGGCAAGGTAGTGAAATGCAGTTTATCGGGATACCATGGAAAATGAAAAGGGGGTTCAAGTAGAAACTACAAGATGCATTATGTACTGAATCGAGTGACAGAAATGGCATTATACACCTGCCACTTCTGCCTACATCCCTCGGCTCCCATGCCTGAACTGACTTGGAGAGTGAAATCTGCAAAAAGAAGTCAGGTGTCTCAACCAGGAAGACAGAAATTTTGTCTTTCATTGCACTTCATCTATTTTTAACAAAGGACATACATTTAAAAAGTCATTTGTGAGATAGTTTGTTAGTTTTTAATGAATGATATTTAAGAAATAGAAGTAGTGGTTTCTGTAACAATCATAATTTTTCTTTTTCTATGTATATGTGGATAAAGAATTTAACTCCATTTCTTGCAATCCAAAGAAATGTGGCAAGACTCTGAGACTGAATTAAAGTACCCATCAGGATACAGGGTCCTCTAGATTCTCAACCATTGTGTTATTTTTAGAAGAAAAAATTTAGTTCTTAATTAAACAACAATACCTAACAACTTTTATATGAAATTTCTTAACATGTTTAAATATCATTTAATTGTTCCTTGCTGCTTTGGGTTTAAATTTTCCCCCAGCAACTGCTGGCAGGTTTTGAGAGCTGGGCTAGAAATATTATTGAGCACCTATTATGTATTCAGAACACTGTTCAGGGCTCTAGGAAAAGAGAAGGTAACACCTCCTATATACTGTCTCTGTACATAAAGAAATGTCTGTCTTGTTGAGATCACTAAAAAATCACAGACAATAACCCAAAGGCCTTTAAAGAACTAATCAGCAACAAGGTTTCTTATGTATATTTTGATTGAGAGGTTCTGAGCCAAGAGCAGAGAGGGCCAACCAAGGGTGGGTTATACTTATACCAGTCTTGTGGTAAATAATGATTTCTTCTCTGATTATAAAAGTAATATATGCTAATCAAAGAACAATTTCAAGGTAGAAAATTCTATGAGTTGTAGTTCTAATACCAATGTTTACTTTTTGGTGTACTTTCATCTAGTCATTTTTTTATATAGAGATATAAGTACAGATAGCTTTTTCATGTAAGTGTTTGACCATAAAAGTGACTATGCAAGCTAAAATCATGCAAGGTCATTTTAATCATCAGTGGGAAAAATCCAAGTGTTCTGTGACTTTTAGCATTTTGGGTCAAAATATTGAAAACTGTCTTACTGCTGGTTAAAAATGTACAGGAAAATAGAAAATAGAAATTTAAAATATTTTAATACTCTGTAATTTAAAATATTAGAAACACTGAGAATTACATTGTTTTATTTCTTTGCAGTTTGAATAACGCTAACCTATTTTTCATTGTAAAGCTTTGATACAGATTAATCATTTTTACTCTGCCTTGGCAAATTGTCATACTCCCTTCTAAGCTTAGATCAGCTTCCAACATTTTATCCTTTGCACTTTCAATGATGGAAAATATCTCTTAGAATTTTTCTTGTAAAGTGTTGTCATTGTTATCATATTTTATTTTATTTTTTGCCATCATCACTTTTCCTGGGACATTTCCATCTTTTTTCTCTAACTTCTTCACTTTTGTCAGTTTTACAATCCCTAAGGTGCTCTGGCTGTGGCCATATCTAGAGTCTCTAAAACAGCAGCAGGGTCAACATCCCCTGGTTAGATAGTTCTATAACTCCGGTTACATTAATTCAAATTTTACTGCTATCACTTTTCATTTATGTGGGTACTTGCATCACTCTTAACCAACTTCCTCTTCAATTATTCATTTTTTTTAAAATGCTGTGTGAGTTTGTTGCTGGGAGACGAGGAGGCAGCGCAACCATACACTTTGCTATCTGTACATGAACTGAATAACAAGCACAGTGGCCAATGATGGACAGACATGGAAAGCAGTGATATGACTGGCTACTGATCATGAAATGTATCTGTCATTTACACAATGATTTGTGGACTAAAGCGCTAGCAGTAAATTTTTAAAGAATCACTCACAGTTAATATGCTCGATTAACTGAAATTTGAACTGAGTTGTTGAAAGATCACTGCTATTTACCTAGCCCATGGTAACTGAAATTTATGTATATTAAGCTGTGTAAAGCATGGACTGCCTGTGTATATATTTTTTTTTCAGTTATTTTTTTTAACAAAATTGAGGTCATGAAAATACAATTTTATACCTTGCTTTTTCAAATTTAGTATTATAAGTTATTTACTACTCTCTAGTAATATTGAAGAATAATGTATGTGATTGGGAAAATACCAAGGGAATGATAAAAGAGAGCTATGGACTGGCAGAGTGACTTGCTTCCCATTAAGAAGCAGCACAGGGAAGGGTGCAAACTGTCTGGTGTATGTTGTTATATCAAGAAGAAGTAGAAGATTTGGCTAGAATGTAGGATCTATGTTGGAATAAAAATGTCCCAAAGTCCATTTTCCTAAGCTTTAAGAAATAATAATAGTAATAACTGGTATTTATTAAGTGCTTACTATATATTCCGGGTACTTTTCAAGCATGATCTCAATCTTCAACTCTTAGATGCTGTCATTCCCATTCCTACACACAAGGACAATGGAGCTCAAAGAAGTCCCTGAGTTTGCCTAAGTCACACAGCTGTTGTGGCATAGCCAGCAATGAACCCAGATCTCTGGGTCCTGCCGCTGACCACTCTATAAAACTGTCTGATGAAAGCATTTTTCAGTTTATATAATTCTTCTACATCCATTGATAATAGATATGCAATTAGGTGGGTGGTACAAGATTTCCAAGGTATGTGGGACTGAAATCTAGTCTATGCCACTAGCTGAGCCTGAACCAGAAGGCTGCATACTTCCAGAAAGGGCACTTTTTTCCTAATTAGCACAAAGGTTCAGTATAGGCTAGTGTTGGTCCCAATCAACATGACTGATTCTCAACACAACCTCAGAATTGATAGTTGGCAGAGCAGTTAGGATTATTCCAATTTTATACTAAAAAAAAAAAAAAGCCTTGAGGCTTGCATTAGGTAAGTGATTTATCTAAGGTAAAAAATGAATTGCTGAGATAAAGATGTGGCTGAGGAAGAGATTAGATGCCAGGCTGAGCAGGTTTCATCTGAAGCAAAAGGCAATAGGGGACTGTAGACATTGATAAATCAGGCTACACATTTGACTTCAACAGGGTCAAATGATAACTCATGGATGTAATAGATTGCCCTGGGCAGTTCAATGCCTTCCACCTGGCTAAATCATTTCTTTTCTAGAATTTTGGTCCTTTCTTGCCTTTCAATTAGACCTTTACAGACACCTCCACGTCCTTTGAAGGATAATCACCAGGATTTAAAAAGAGTGAATCTGAAAGCAAATTTCCCTTCACCTCACTGCGTTTCATAACTGCACTTTACAGACTTCTTTAATTAGCAAGTTGTAATATTGTTGTTACTATCCTAAGAGTATCCAGGCCTAAGATTTTCTGAGTGTTTCCGAGCTACTCTCTATACCCTTACTTTATAGAGAAATGCTCCTACCTAAACCAGGTCCTTCAGACATATGCTATGCTATGCTAAGTCACTTCAGTCATGTCCAACTCTGTGTGACCCCATAGACGGTAGCCTACCAGGCTCCCCCGTCCCTAGGATTCTCCAGGCAAGAGCACTGGAGTGGGTTGCCATTTCCTTCTCCAATGCATGAAAGTGAAAAGTGAAAGTGAAGTCGCTCAGTCGTGTCCGACTTTTAGCCACCCCATAGACTGCAGCCTACCAGGATCCTCCATCCATGGGATTTTCCAGGCAAGAGTACTGACATAAGGGCGCAATAAATAAATTCACTTTCCTGAGTGAATTTAGCAATTCCTCTGGGATTTACAAGTTTTATAAGAATTCTTGTAAGAAAAATGGCTGCATAAGAACCAACTCATCCTGCTTCTAAAAATAGCCAAATGGTTAGTAAGCATTAAAAAGTACAATTAAACCAAAAAATTCCAGAGGCTGGCTCTAAGAAATGCAATAGGTTTCTGATCAAATGTGTGGAAAATTCTAGACACTTATACCTCTTATTTGGAGTGTCACAACACTGAAAGTCCTTCCTCATAGGTAAGAAACTTTTTTAATTTTTACAAAACTATTGTTTTTCATAAACTTGGCCAAGGTGAGAGACCCAATGAAACATTTTTATTCTTCTCAGTTATTTTTTATTAATGTCCTGATGAACAAGCATTCTATGGAACATGTTTTGAGAAATGCTGGACCACAGCCATGGACAAATTTGGGTACGAACAGTTACTTCTGTATTTAAACTCAGAGCTATTTCCTGTCCCTGAGTCCAGGGCTGGAGGGGCAGTGACAGGAAATGGACTAGGGATGGCCGACCTTTCTTACTGAGTGAAGCAACAGCAGTTTTCATACCTCTATGTGCTTTGTGTGTTTGAAATAAGGATTGTTCCCACTGGGGGCTTTAATGTTGGAGTGAGTGGCACAGAGAAGCCTGGAAAGTTTGGGGCTCCTGATCAGTGGCAGTGGTACCAGCCATGGTGTGTAGTCCCTAGTGGTGGTAGAGATAGAGCCAAGCTGCTTATGTTCTGTGCCAGTTAAGTTGTGAGCTTCCTTTGCTCCCTATCTGGGTTCTGAGCAGGTTGTCTTCTGTGCTCTTTTACTCTTCAACCCAAGCAGCTCTGCTTTTGTTTACCTAAGAAATTGAGATGTCTCATAAATTTCACTAGAAAAATTTTCAAAGGTTCCACTGGCAAAACAAAAACAGAATATCTTTTTTAAAGCAACAATAAAAGACAAAGCAAAGTAGTGTTTTAAAAAGTTCATACGTGTAGCAACAATCCAGAAGTGATATGTACTGTTCTGTCCCTGATAGCTCAGCTGGTGAAGAATCCATGTGCAATACAGGAGACCCCAGTTCGATTCTTGGGTCAGGAAGATCCCCTGGAGAAGGGATAGGCTAGCCACTCCAGTACTCTTGGGCTTTCCTGGTGGCTCAGATAGTAAAAGAATCCATCTGCAATGCAGGAGACCTTGGTTTGATCCCTGGGTTGGGAATATCCCCTGGAGAAGGGAACGGCTACCCACTCCAGTATTCTTGCCTGGAGAATTCCATGGACAGAGGAGCCTGGCAGGCTACAGTCCATGGGGTCACAAAGAGTCAGACTCAACTGAATGACTTTCACTTTCACTTTTCATGAACTTCTACAGTCACTTAACCTCTCTGGGGCTTAGTACTATGAACTGAATGTTTATGTTCTCCTAAAATCCAAAACAACCAAACCAAAAACCATATATGAAGCATGGGAATACCAGACCACCTGATCTGCCTCTTGAGAAATTTGTATGCAGATCAGCAAGCAACAGTTAGAACTGGTATGGAACAACAAACAGACTGGTTCCAAATAGGAAAAGGAGTTCGTCAAGGCTGTATATTGTCACCCTGCTTATTTAACTTATATGCAGAGTACATCATGAGAAACGCTGGACTGGAAGAAGCACAAGCTGGAATCAAGACTGCTGGAAGAAATATCAATAACCTCAGATATGCAGATGACACCACCCTTATGGCAGAAAGTGAAGAGGAACTCAAAAGCCTCTTGATGAAAGTGAAAGTGGAGAGTGAAAAAGTTGGCTTAAAGCTCAACATTCAGAAAATGAAGATCATGGCATCCAGTCCCATTACTTCATGGGAAATAGATGGGGAAACAGTGGAAACAGTGTCAGACTTTATTTTTCGGGGCTCCAAAATCACTGCAGATGGTGACTGCAGCCATGAAATTAAAAGACTCTTACTCCTTGGAAGGAAAGTTATGACCAGCCTAGATAGCATATTCAAA
>NW_011494746.1:2657154-2703054 GCF_000754665.1 Bison bison bison | reverse complement strand
TGCAGTTTGATGGTGAGGGTGCCTTCCCCATCTGTGTTACTCTGCATCTACTTCAGGACCCAGGGTATGGTAGGTGCTCCAAAAATGTTGGCTGAATGAATGGAGGAATGATGGATGGATGCACGTCTAGGTCTTCAAGAAGGAGGTAGTGGGTAAAGATGGGAGAGAGGCTGAGGAGGAAGGACGATCATTTTTACAGTCTGGGTAGTATGGGAGGGTGTGTGTGGAGCACAGTGGCAGGTTAAGGGACACTGGTACATTGGTATAGTGGCTGAATGGGAAAGTGTGGTGTCAGAGACTCTGCAGCCACATTGGGATAGATGTCTGCTTTCCATGGCCCTGTGACAGTCAGTTTATCATTTCAACACTTTCTTTTACTTAGTTTTTTAAGGCCACACTAAGATGCTGAAACTCCAGTACTTTGGCCACCTCATGCGAAGAGTTGACTCATTGGAAAAGACTCTGATGCTTGGAGCCATTGGGGGCAGGAGGAGAAGGGGACGACAGAGGATGAGATGGCTTGATGGCATCACTGACTCGATGGCCGTGAGTCTGAGTGAACTCTGGGAGTTGGTGATGGACAGGGAGGCCTGGCGTGCTGTGATTCATGGGGTCACAAAGAGTCAGACACGACTGAGTGACTGAACTGAACTGAATCCCCAATGTGATGCTATTTGGGGGTAGATCCTTTGGGAGGTGTTTAAGTTTAGATGAAGTCATGAGGGTGGAGCCCCTTGGAATCAGTGCCCTTATAAGAAGATGAAGGAGCCAGAGCTCTCTCTGCCTTGTGAGGATACAGCAAGAAGGTGGTCATCTATAAACCAGAAAGTGTGTCTTCACTAGATAGCAAATCTTCTGCCACCTTGATCCTAGACTTGCCAGCCTCCAAAATTGTGAGAAATAAATGCTTCGTGTTTAAGCCACCCAGTTTATGGCATTTTGTTATGGAAGTCCGAATTAAGATGCTTGTGTTTCCTATCTGTGAAACAGGAAAAATAAGGATCAAAAAAAAAGGTTTTATGAAAAAAAAAAAAGAAGCTTTATACTAAATTTAAGGTAGAATGGGAGCAGTTAGAGGAAGACAGAAGAGAAAGGGAACATCGTTTTTTGGCTGCCCATCCTCTGAATCTCTTTTCTGTGTTTGAGGACATCACTACTGTGTGTTTGGTAGGAGGCCAATTGGGTGTCCCCACGGTGGGGCTTTAATACTGGAGTGAGTGCACAGAGAAGCCTGGAAAGTTTGGGGCTCCTTCTGATCAATGGTAGTGATGCCAGCCATGGCGTATAGTCCCTAGTGATGGCAGTGATAGAGTCAAGCTGCTTATGTGATGTGAGAGCTGGGCTGTGCGCTTCCTTTGTTCCTTACCTGGATTCTGAGTCTCAATCTCTAGCATTTTAGTAGAGCCTGTGAATTTCTTTATACCCTTCCATTTAGTTCCTTACAGCTTAGCTTAGTCAGAGCCCAAACAAGTGAGAATTGTGACGGGCACAGATGTGACAGATCGATGGAGGGGAGGATGGGGGCATGCTGGGGCAATAGTAGCTTTAGAAGATCTGAGGCTCTCAATTGAAATTTGACTTAAAGAGAGTAGAACTAGAATACTTGTCTGGATTCTATTCTCACAGAATCCAGAAAATATTTCATCAGAGGACAGCTTTTCTGCCCACTGTATTTATAATTTATATTTTTTGTTACACCGAGTAGAAACCTGTAGATCATCTTTATTTTAAACTTTGCCCAGTGCTTAGTTTTGTGAGGGTCTAATGTAATTTCATCTTTTAAAATGTCTAAGATCAAATTAGATGAGAACAGAGTAATACAGATGGTAAAAATGCCAGAGAACATAATAAAAAAGAAAGATGCTCTGCATGAAGAATAGTCTGCTAGAATTCTAATGCCAACAACCCTTGACTAGTGGGAACCAGGGGAGTTAATTGCCATTCTGCTGCAAACCTAAGCCTAGCTTTTTTCTGTTGACTGTACAGAGGAGGAATAAGAATGCTACTGCAGTTCAGACTGGCTATCTTCATGCACTGGGAAAGGTCTCACTTGCACAGTTTAGGGATTTAGGGGTGTCACTGCCACCTCATTTGTTTGTCTAGAGAGGTCACCTCACTCTACTTCTAAAATTCAATGGCAGATGAAACCAAAAAGCTATAAATCATCTCTGGCCTGTTTATGTACCTCAAGGAGCTCTTGAAAAGGCCTAAAACTACTGTGTGATCTATGATATCTTTATAAAAACTATAGAAAAATAAAGCAGGCAGTAGTATCACCATATTGACTTGAGACCTTATAGTAGTTATTAGTCTCCTCAAACTCCTCTTTGTGCTTTAGCTCAGCATCCCATGGCATTAAAATTCTCTGGCCTTACAAAGAAGTCTGAAATTCTTGGTCCTGGCATTGGCACCTCTAGCTTAAGGAGCCAACATTGAAGATGAAATCAAAATGATGAGATTATGGTTTGGCTGCCACTCTACTCTGATGGCTTCTGATGTTGGATGTTGCCTGTCATCACCAGCTACAAATTCGCTGAGTTATTAAGGCCAAAAACAAGATCTCACTTTGCTAGAAGATGTTTCCACTTTCAAATATTGGGTATATTCATAACTGGGGGATGATGGAGTCACGGCAGTAATGATGATGATAAGAAACAGAAGAATAGCAAGAGTCAGAGTTTGTTGAGGATTTACTATGTGTCAGGTACTACATGTTCACATCCTTACCATAGGAAAATCAGTATTAATATTCCTATTTTTACAAGTAAGGAAACCAAGATTCAGACGTACTACATGATCCAAAGTCACATAGCTAGTAAATGTGAAGCCTAGATTTGAATCTCAATTTAGGGGCCTCTCTGCTTTCAATTCCTTTTTAGTCCTGCTTCAGAGGCAAAGAATTTACTTTTGAACCTTTAGCTAGATGAACTCCAACACAGGGTGATCTGCCAAATCTGAGAGCCCTTTGGTGAAAGCTGGATGGCCTAATCACAATTTTACATTGTGAGATTGCATGACTATGGAGAAAGGGGTCATTCCCCTTCCCAGAACAAACCTGAGTTGCCTATTTGTGAGGGGGAAAGGTGGTTCACTGGGTGGGGGACTCAGATGTCCTAAGAATCCAGGGGGCCTAGGCTGACCTTTGTTGGAGAAGCAGAGGGGGACTCCTGCAATGAATGGGACATGCTAAGGTTACAACAGCAGCCGCAGAGAATGGGTACCTGATAAGAAGGAAATGTTCTAGTGCTCTAGGCTGTTGTAGAGGGAAAAAAAAAAAACCCTCCAGAACTGTAATGGAGCAGAGAGGAATCATGGAATTGCCACAGTCAGAGCTGCTGTTTATTGAGTGTTTGCTATTCTTTTACATATATTACTTCATTTAATACTCACAGTGCTAGAAGGTAAGTACTGATCACAGTGTCATTTTAGGGATGAGGAGAAAGAGTTATCAAGAAGTTAAGAAGTTTGCCAAAGTCACACAAGGAAAGAGTTGTAGGGTGGGGTTCAATCTCAGTCTATTTGCCTTCAGAGCTGACCCTTTTTGCCACTCTGCTGTTCAGCCTCTGGGGGAGGTGAACACACAGGAAGGAGGCTGGCATTAGAAGAAACCACCACCAATACCTAGGGTAGGGCAGACAATGGTTATCAAAGCAAAATGGAGTTCAGTGTCATCTCACAGTCTTGGCAAGGACTTGCTCACATGCTAATGATGGTGGTAAGTGCTTAATGGAGAAACTGCAGAGGGCCCTGGAATCTGATCATCATGTTACGGAAGATCCCACATGAACTGGGTGTAATATGTCACCTCACTCACACAGGCATTAATCTGAGCTGATGATCTCTATGCCCAAGTGACATCTCTGTCCAAATTCCCCATTTCTGTCAAAGCTATGCCAATGTGGAGGCACCTTGGTGCTTTCCATCTCTTTATTAATGTTACTCAATCAAATTCCCTCAATTCTTTCTCAAGAAGTTTACCGTCTCCACTAAGCCTCTTGTGTTTTACCTGAATTTTGCAGTAATGCCTCACAGGTCCCCCAGCCTCTTTTTCTCCTTTGAGTTGAACCAAATGCCTCTTCCAGGTGAGCTTCCCAGAGTGGCCATTGGAAATGACTTTAAATGAGGAATCAGGACAGCGGCATACTGTTCTGCCACTTGGTAAGTGACACTGGAAGTGGCCTCTGGGTCTTTAGACTCTATGATTGTAAAAGGAGGAGTCGGAATGGATGCTATCCAAGGTCCCTTCCAGTGTTGTAATTATATGAATGCATGAATGAGTCAATTCTTTGCTTTTATACTTGTCTGTGGGGTTTTGTTTGAACTTTTCAGCCTGGTGCTCAAGGCCGCTTATAAAAGTTTTCTCACACTATTGTGTAAGACAGTCGTTCTTCCTATCATGGTATCTATATTCATTTCCAAATCCTGGCTTTTCTTCCTGCAATTCTGGCTTTCTAAAAATTCTAATACCACTTCTTCATAGCCTGAACCTTAGACCATCACTGAGGTTCTGCTCATATCTTCTGCTCTTGGCTTCCCAGAGTGACCTCAGGCTGCAACAGTTTCATTCTACATAAAACGTGTGTGCATGGTTCTCCCTAAATAAAAATACAACTTATTTTTATTACAGTCATGAACTGTAAGAACAGAGGCAGAAAGAAATAAGTAACACTGTGATGACTTGATTTGTATAAATTTTATATAGATCCTGAGTATTTTGTATTTTATCATTTTTTCCACAAATGTTAATCACAATCAAACCAGAAAACAGTCTAGTCTAGAAGCTTAAAAGGTAAACATTTATGAGTAACACATTTATTGATATATCCTTTAGGCTGAATTTTAAAATATAATCAATGCCTCTCTGTTGATGATTCAGGAAAGTATTTCAAAAATGATTGTTGTTCCTATTTCAAAGAAAAAAATGTGCATGGTAGGCAGTGGCCAAAGAGCCTGAACTCTGGAGCCAGATTAAATTGTGGATTCAAATCCTCACTCTGCTACTAACTTGCTAGTTAGTTAACTTCTCTAGGCCTCAGTTTCAGCACATGTAAAATGAGATCACAACAGAAGCTACTTGACAAGGTTATTGGGAGGATTAATATCTATAAAACCCAAAGAGTTTCAGGCACACAGTAAATGCTATATAAGTGTCATCTATTATTATTTTTACAATTAAATTTTATATATTTTAAATAAATCTTAAATTGTTTCATGAATGTAGATATTGTCTCCCCAAAGAAATAGCAAGGATTGTCACTCTTTTCTATTTTTTTTCATGTTCTAGCAAACAACTGATTCCTAGTTAGTACTTTGAATGAAGATATGAATTAAATAAATAAGTGAAAAAAATGAATGAGTTACTATCCATACTTAAGAGGAAGGAGAAACAGGTATAAAGATCAATTTTATATAATTCTGCAAGAATGAGCCCCAATACACCTGATCTCTTTCATGTACCACATGCCAGTTTGCTTCGTTTCTATCTTACTGTAACTGGTTTTGCAGGAAGACATAAAGAATCCGCCTGCAATGCAGGAGACTTGGGTTCCATTCCTGGGTCAGAAAGATCTCCTGGAGAAGGAAATGGCAACCCACTCCAGTATTCTTGCCTGGGAAATCCCATAGACAGAGGAGCCTGCTGCTGCTGCTGCTGCTGCTAAGTTGCTTCAGTTGTGTCCAACTCTGTGCAACCCCATAGATGGCAGCCCACCAGGCTCCACCATCCCTGGGATTCTCAAGGCAAGAACACTGGAGTGGGTTGCCATTGCCTTCTCCAACACCTGCACTGCAGGATCAAGAAAAATGAAAGGAGAACAAAAATAAACCCAATATCAGTTCTATATTTATGAGTATTCTTTTCTTTTAGGAAGAGTTGGCTTGTAGGAGGCATCTAACCATGACTTTCTGAAAATCACATTTAATCCTTATGCTGGATCAAAAAATAGGAAAACAATAATGTGTAAGCAGGAACTAAAAACCTACAACTCTTGAGTATCTGGCATACATCTTTAACACATAGGATGGGGAACACATGTATACCTGTGGCGGATTCATTTTGATATTTGGCAAAACTAATACAATTATGTAAAGTTTAAAAATAAAACAAAATTAAAAAAAATAAAGGACAAAAAAAATAAAAATAAATACTTCTATTTTACCACCACTTGCTTAAGTTAAAAATGGAAAAATTTGTTTCAGATCAATAAGGCCGCTTTGTCACTGTGCTTTTAGAAGGGCGTTGGCAGGGAGTTGATGCAGCCTCCTCCAGCTGCCCTGGTAAGTAACAGAGTAGAGTTCAGAG
Source organism: Bison bison bison (assembly GCF_000754665.1). NCBI lineage: Eukaryota > Metazoa > Chordata > Mammalia > Artiodactyla > Bovidae > Bison > Bison bison. Next base: position 2,696,753 of record NW_011494746.1, on the reverse strand, counting down.
GATGTGTTGCTGGGGTGAGGTGGAGAAGGGAACCCAGAGCATGGCCACCACAGCTGCCCTTCCAAACACACACCTGAAGGTAGTCATCAAGGACCAACATGATATGCCACAATTTTAAACCATTTTGGTTTCGCAGAGGAAGAAGTTTACGACATAAACAAATGTTAAGATCCTGCAGCTGTAGCCACTGGCTTCTCCATAATGTCTTGGTTTCTTTTTGAATCTTTATAGCCAAATCATAAGAGTTGGGAATGAGAATTTCTAATGGATTTACTGGCAGTATGTAATTCAATACTTAATACAATGAAAATCCTCTGAAAATGTATATAAATGCCATTATGTTAAGAAGTTGGTGGTTTAGTCACTAAGTCATGTCTGACTCTCTGTGAATCCATGGACTTCAGTCTGCCTGGCTTATCTGTCCATGGGATTCTCCAGGCAAGAATACTGGAGCAGGTTGCCATTTCCTTCTCCAGGGGATCTTCCTGACACAGGGATCAAAAAGGCCCATGGATTCTTTATCACTGAACCACCTGGGAAGCTCATTTAAGAAGTTATTACAGTAAAAAAAGAGACAGTGAATAATATGTTGGAATATGAAGATAAAATTTCATCAACTTATCTTTTTACTCCTTTTTATTGTGGGTTCTAAATATGGTCAAGATGAAATGTGTTTATTTTGCCCTGAATCTTCTCATTAGTGGACAGAAGGGGCATTTCACGAATATTATGCAATAGGAATTTCTTGTAAAGCAACCAAGTTCCCTTGAGAAGTGCTCTGGAAGGAAAACTTCACATAGTTTTGTTACATTTCTCACCACCATGCCAAACAAAATGCCAGTGCCAAGCTGGACAGGAAGAGGGTTGTGACATTAAATATCACATTCTGTTGAAGGTGAGATGACATATATATTGTGTTTTTCAGACCAAGCATGGCTTCATAAGCCACTTCCTGTTTGCACATGGATTTCCTGGGGAATCTAGGCCAGGGCATACTGCTGGGATAGCATGGGGTAGAAGAAGGCTCATAGCTTTTGTACAGCCTTTAGAAGAGATGTGAAGTCTAGGGTCATAGAAGGGGTTGGCTGCAATTCCTGAGTTGAAAATACAGCAAAACTTTAAGGTAATAAGGCAAGAGAGGATGAGATGGTTGGGTGGCATCATCAACACATTTGACATGAGTTTGAGCAAACTCCTGGAGATAGTGAAGGGCAGGGAAGCCTGGCGCACTGCATTCCACAGGGTTGCAAAGAGTTGGACACAACTTAGTGACTGAATAACAACAATACATGCACTAAAATCTGAGATACAATTATTTTCTTGAGTGCTGATCACAGGGCAGATAAGATCATTTAATAGCCCTACTCATCAAATGGAATAATCAGTGGTCAATATCTAAGCTCTCTTGAAAGACAAGGTCACTGATTTCATCCTGGTCTCTACTGGATTATGACATCTCAAAAATAAAACATTGACAGGTGAATGAATAAAGAAGATGTAGTACACATATATACAATGGAATACTACTCAGTCATAAAGAGAATGAAATTTGCAGCAACATGGATGGATCTAGAGATTATCATCCTAAGTGAGGTCAGACAGAAAAAATACAAATATTATGTGATATCATTTATATGTGGAATCTAAAAATATGATACAAATGAACTTTATTACAAAACAGAAATAGACTCACAGACACCAAAAAAACAAACCTACAGTTACCAAAGGGGAAAACAGTAGGAGAGGGATAAATTAGGAGTTTGGGATTAACAGATACACACTGTTGTATATATAAAATAAACAACAAGGTCCAACTATACAGCACAGGGAACTATTGGGTTGGCCAAAAGATTCATTCAGGTTTTTCCATAATATTTCACAAAAAAACTCAAATGAACTTTTTGGCCAATCCAATATATTCACTATCTTGTAGTAATCTATAATGGAAAAGAATATGAAAAAGAATATACATGTATATATATGTGCACATATGTGTGTGTGACTGACTCATTTTGCTGTACACCTGAAACTAACACATTGTAAATCAACTATATTTCAATTAAAAAAAAATAAAGCAAAACAATTCCCCTTATGCTCACCAATGCCCCCTCAAAAAAGCCCAAACAGAAAAAACTCTAATGCCACTCTCTCCAGAATATTAGGGAGTCTGACAAGACATCAGAGAATGACACAGACTTCTGCTTTTATCAGTAGTATAAAATATTCACAAATACTTACTGAGCCCTGAGCTGAATGCCTGGGCTAGACAAATAAATAAATAAGACATAGCTTCTGCTCTAAAGGAGCTTGCTATAGTCTACTAAGATAAGGCTTCAAGTCTCAGTGGAACATGCATGGCCAGCTGGGATTTTATATTCATAACAAATAATTTTTTTTTAAAAAGTCTTTCACCTGTGGTTGTTCCAGTAGGTAATTTGTTACTTTATGTCTTTGGGGATGAAATTATTTTCGCACTATGTATAGCTGTCTGGTTCAAGCCTCACACATTTAATGAAAAAATAGAAATCATTCCCAGGCTAGGAGGAGGTGGTATAAGTTACTTTTGCTCAGCTGACTCCTTGAATCCTGGAAACATAGTGGCATTGATATCAAGAATTTGGCAAGTATCGGGAGAAAATCAATTGAGCTTTAACTTAGCATTTCACTGCCTCCTCACAAAATGAACCCAGAAGAGATACAGACATATAAACTTACTGATTTACAGCTTTCACAATATTTTCTGTTTCTCTACAATGTATTTGTTCTGCTTTAAGTGTTTCAAATTGTTGCTTTATCCATAAAGATATGCACTGTAAATGCTTCCAAAACATGAGAATTCCTCTAGCTGGGAAATAGAGAGAATGATTATAAAACTTCCTGGAGAGAATTTGCTTTATTTAACCCCTGTTCTAAACTGGGTGCAGTTTGATGGTGAGGGTGCCTTCCCCATCTGTGTTACTCTGCATCTACTTCAGGACCCAGGGTATGGTAGGTGCTCCAAAAATGTTGGCTGAATGAATGGAGGAATGATGGATGGATGCACGTCTAGGTCTTCAAGAAGGAGGTAGTGGGTAAAGATGGGAGAGAGGCTGAGGAGGAAGGACGATCATTTTTACAGTCTGGGTAGTATGGGAGGGTGTGTGTGGAGCACAGTGGCAGGTTAAGGGACACTGGTACATTGGTATAGTGGCTGAATGGGAAAGTGTGGTGTCAGAGACTCTGCAGCCACATTGGGATAGATGTCTGCTTTCCATGGCCCTGTGACAGTCAGTTTATCATTTCAACACTTTCTTTTACTTAGTTTTTTAAGGCCACACTAAGATGCTGAAACTCCAGTACTTTGGCCACCTCATGCGAAGAGTTGACTCATTGGACAAGACTCTGATGCTGGGAGGGATTGGGGGCAGGATAAGAAGGGGACGACAGAGGATGAGATGGCTGGATGGCATCACTGACTCGATGGACCGTGAGTCTGAGTGAACTCCGGGAGTTGGTGATGGACAGGGAGGCCTGGCGTCCTGCGATTCATGGGGTCGGACATGAATTCACAGAGTTGGACACGACTGAGTGACTGAACTGAACTGAACTGAACTCAAGCCTCATAATAGTCTTCCATTTGGCCCCTGTATTAATTTACAGGCATAAATAAGCCTGCTTTGGGGGCCCACCATGTAAGGATGAGTAGTCTGTGCACTGCACAATTCCAGGGGATGCCCACATGCAGGACAACTGTGGCAGCCCTAAGCTCCATGGTTCTCTCTATATGCATAATGGAATACATTTACAAATGTATAAACATGCTGAGAAGTACAGCTTTTTGTGAGATACTTTTAACTATCCTTTCTCTACTTATTACATATTCTTTAAGATTTAATGAGCTTTCCATTTTCCTCAGTTGTGAGAGTTTTATTGTAAAAACAAATTGCATTTGTGTGCATGTGTATTTCATTTCCACACACTGTAACTCTCAGTGATCATGGGGCCTCTGCTTTGAACTGTTTCATACTGGATGGAGTTCTAATGTTGGAATGTTTGGGTTCACATCCTGGCTCTATCACTTGCTGTGTGATCCTGTGTAGGCTACTTAACCTCTCCATGCTTCAGTTTCTTTACCTATAAAACAGGAGTAATAAGCGCTTCTGCCTTATTGGAATGATGTGAGAAACAATTGAACTAATCTCTGTGAAGAACTTAGCATAGTGATTAGAACAGAGGGAGTATACAGAGGCAAAGGCAATTAGGCTGTTACAATTATTATTGCTACTACTAGACCATCAGGTTTGGTCTGCTGGGTAGAATTCCTGAGCCCCTACAGCCAGGACTGCCCAACTAGGGCCTGTCCCTTTCCAATGGGCAGGCAGATATATCCAGGCTGTTCATTCCTTGAGACTTAACCAGACCATTCCCAGCTGTGGGCAGCTATATCACAAACATACACATACTTTAAGCACACACACATATCCCCTCTATTCCAGGAGCTGCCAACAACTACATATAACATCATGATGTTGTTAGGGTTCCTTTCCCTGTCTCTTTTTCCAGTCAATTCCATGGAAACATAATTGTTTGATTTAAGAGGGAAATAAAAAAAAAAAAAAAGAGGGAAATGAGAACTGGGAGGCCTCGGACCTGTATGTGGGTGACAGATGAGTTTTGGCAGAGGATGACCACTAGAAAGGAGACAGAAGACAAGTTTCATTGTCGTTTTTGGTGGTAGTGAGTCTGCGCATGTGCCAGATTGTAAATGGGGCGGGGAATACATTAAATACGGACAGTGACATGGAAATTCAAGACCAAGTTGGTGGTGGGGGTCTGGGGACAGGTAGACAGAGAGGGAAACTCCCTAGCAGGTTGAAGACCAGGGTCCAACAGTGAATAAGGACGAGGGCATTAGAACACATTCTCTCATTTACTCATTCATTGACAAACTGTTGTTGAGCATTGACTATGTGCTTGCATGTGTTTGTTAGAGGCAGGAATCAGGACAGGACAAGGGTCCCTACCATAAGAGAGCCTATGGTCTAATGTAGACAAAAAACATATTCCCAGTGAGAAATCATACCCTAGAAGTGTAAAGAATTATGGAGGTTAGAGCATAGTATGTGGTCTGATGAAGATTTTTTTTTGCAGAAAATTTGGTGCAGTAGGATCAGTGTGGCTGGGGTACAACATGGGAGTGAAGAAGGATGAGAGAGGAAAGGTAATTAGGAACAACATCATGAAGGTTTTCTTAGAATCAAAGGTTATGCGTTCTTGATTTTGAGGGCACTCGGCAGCACAAAGCTTAAGCATCAGAGGTCAAGGACTGGAATCCAGAAAAGGAAGTTGGGTGGTCATTTTTAAAAAATGATATAAATATATGAAGAAAACTCAACTGAGAATATTTATTGGAAGGTCCCATCTCCCTTAGGTTTTTTTAAGAGGGGAAGGACTATCCCTGCCTGTAATGGGGCATTTTCCAAAGAGACCTGACCATCTTCAGACCTTCCTGGCACCCCTTTCACTTTGGAGTGAACCATGTGGCAGCCTATATATTTGTTGTGTGTGGGTTTTCATAAAGCTGCAAAGAAAAGGAAACCTATCATTTATTAGCTTCCTGTAGCCACGTTCAAATTCCTGAGTCTAGCATTCATGGTCATCCAACCGCTTCCGCCTAAACTCATACCAGTCCCCTACATGGATCCTCCTTTCCAGCCAAACAAGTCTCAGAACAAGTCCGACACTTTCCTGCTTCAATGCCTCTGGTCCTGTTCTTTAAAGGCTTAACCTCTCTTACCCTCAGTTTCCTCACCCATGGACTCGTTTAGGATATTATGTGGGTCATATGTCTGTAAGCACCTAGCAGAGAGCCTGGCATGAAAACATTATTCAACAAATGTAAGCAACTACCAAACTCAAGTTCCAGATCCTCATCTGTACGTCACAAACTTCAGTACACAAACGTTTTCAGGGCTGGGCATGAGATGAGAGGTGAGAAGGGAAGCAGACTGTAGAGGATACGCCCTGCTTAGAGGCAGTGAACATAGAAAGAAACAAGAAAAACTACAAAATGAAAATGAAAATAAACACAAAATCATGCAAGGGATCTCATTTGGCTTAAGCCCATCAATCAAAAGTCTCTTTGACTTTTGCCCCCTCATGTTGGATTGTAAATATCCCTCCTTATATAATTCTCTTTCATCCACCCTTTGTGAACCTATTATTCATTTACTTCATATTCTTTATGGTGTCACTGATATTTCAGTATAAAGTTTTTGAGTCTCAGGTTTATTATATTTAGTCAAGCTACATATATAAACTATCTAGGACATGGTATATAAGTGTTCACTTTGTTATTAATAATGATAATAATGATCTTATAAATCTCATAAATTAAGAGACTAAGTCTCTAAGAGCTTTAGGAATCTCTTTCCTGCTTGTTCACTTAGTGAAGAACAAATAATAACAATAACAATGGCTATTACTCATTGAGTAATTAACTATATGACAGAATCTGCTCCGAGTGCTCCCTATACCTTACCTCATTTCTACCCATGAGAGCCCTTGAGTTAGGCTCTGTTAGTATCATACCTATTGTAGAGGTGAGGAAACTGAGGCATCAAAAGATAAGTCCCTAAGCTAAGTTACAGAGTTGGGAAGTGGTGGAGTCAGGATCGGGACCAGTTGGCTTGGCCCCACAGCCCCTGTACTCAACTACTGCACTGTACTCATTCCAGACGATTTCCATGCAACCTTGAAGCTATGGTGCATTAACTCCTCTGCAACTTATCCTACAGATAGTTGAGTTGCTCCCTCTTCTCTACTCCCATAGCACTTGAATATACCTCCCCTATAGCAAAGATCACAGTAAACCTTGATTTTTTATGTATGTGCTTAACTGTATGTGAGTTTCTCAAGGAAAAGTCTATAAATTACTCATCATTATACACTTAGCATAGGGCTTGGCACATATTTGATGGGTGAAAATGTGTGTTAAAATTTAATCAAACTGACAGGACCTCAGTTAAATTTGATGTTCATGATGATGGTGGCTATGAGAGACAGAATATGGATGAATGGAAATTTCAAATGATAAGAACCACAGTGCTAGGCTATTGGCAGTTTATACTCTGGGTTTTATAATAATCACTGTTGTTATTCTTTCCTGGGTTGAAGAAGCCAAAATTACTCCTAAGGTGTCTCATTTAATCAGAGGCCTCAATTTTTTTTTTAACTACATGCCTTTCTACCCCATCCCTTCACAGAAGTATCAGTTCACAGCAGATGGGACTGCCCTGTGAAAGCCACAGAAGAAACAAGGGATGTGCTGAAACCTATGCCACTTAGTGACAATGATGATCATTTCACCAGAGGTTATACAAACTAGCCAAGAAAATGATTGGAGGAGGCTCAGCTCTACCCCAATATGAGCCAAGTGTCTATATTTTATTTTAAGAATGCCTTCTGAGGTGCTTTAAAATTTATAATCCTCCCCCTTCCATTATTTTGCTTGATTCTTACATCAGCTCATGGGAGTAGGCAGGAGAAGCTCAGGAAAAAGAGGGACTTGCCTCATGCATATGGCCAATGAAAGACGAAATCAGGACCAGGCCTTATTTTCCATACGCTATTTACACAACATGCCAGACAAGAAGGTCAGAGTAATTAATTTGCTTTGGAGAGGTTCCTGCCCACAGTGTGCCCAGATATGGACTATGAAGACAAGGAGGTTTTTACACATGATGGAAAAGGAAACCCCAAGGACTAGGCCAAGGGACAACATGCTGAGATGAAAGAAAAGATGGAGGACATGAGTTCAGGTCTGGAAGGACATTCTCGGTGATGCTTATTCTTATGGAGACCACAAAACCTCTGTCACAGAAGGAGGTCATATGTTGAATTTTATAGGATCAAAAAATTTTTGAATGCGTGCTACATCAAAAACAGGGATGAGATAGGCACTGTGAGGCTAGAAGACAGAGGAATTTTCGGTTGACATGAGTTCCCTTGGCAAACTATGTTAATGTTCTGATGGTGATTTTAAAGGCCTCTTCTCTGAGTTGTCATGATGTCACCAGGAGACGCATCTGATGCCTTGTGCCTCTGAACCCCATCCTGGCACCCTGTGCTCACCTATACTGGGTTTTCTGTCCACACTACAGGAAGGAGGAGAAATCCTGAAGCAGGAAATGATTAGAATGCCTTCTTTAGTGTTGGCATGTAAGCCTGCTTTGTGCTTCTTCCTGCTTTGTCCCTCTGGTTCCTGCAGACTCTGTGGGCCCTAATCTTGGATACTCTTCCCATGGACCATTCTCCTGGGTCTTGGGTGCCAGGCTTGCCTGGACCCTTGGCTCATTCTGACTCCCCTTGGTCTCCAGTCTGCGGGCCACTCCTCTCCCCACTGCTGACCACAGGGCTCAAGCTGGACTCACTCTTGCTCCTGAGTACACCCAATTGCTGCCAGCTGCCTGGAGCTGACAGGGGTCTCCATGGACATCTACTTTCTTACAGAATGTGGGAGCGGACCAGACCAAACTGCCTGAAATAAAGTGGCATTTGCTCCATCTGGGAATATATACTGATAGGTCCATGTTTACAAAGATATATTCGTGTTCCTGAGCTTTCGCTGGGTATGACAAAGAGAGAGAGGGAGAGAGAGATGGAGAGTTAGTTAGTTCTTGGCATCTGCAAATGAAAAATGAGGCAGAGTCCTAGCAGAAGGCACTGCAGTTTGGGCAGCTGTATCCTATTAAAAAATCATGAGAAAGCTCTGTATTCCTGCCATTGTGGTGAAGAGGAAAAGCAAATCCCTTAGCATTTCCCAAAGAAAACATTTTTGTGACCTAAAGTTCCGTAAAATCTTTTAAGTTCTGTAAATCTGGTGAACATGGGAACAGTTTGGTAGGTATCCCACAAGTCCCTGGAGGACACTTTCTTACAGCCCTCACCTCAGGAGGCCCTGGAAGGGGAAGCGAAATTCCACCCCTGTCTGCTAGGGAGCACCTGTGAGGGAAGTGAAAGCCACCCCAACCAAAGTGATGCAAAATAGTCCTAATGCTCAAGGAGTGCAGATAAAGCCACCTTTACAGTCACAGCCTGTCTTTCAAAAAAAATTCTTTCATTAGATAAGGTAAATCACATATTGGCTTTAATTTTTTTCCTCCAAATTTTTAGACTGTCTCTGGACACTAACATTAAAATGTAAGCCATATTTTAAAATTAAAATAATAAATCGTCTTAAAATTACAATTTAAACAATTCTCAGCAATGAAGTAGGACTCATAAACCTGTTCCTGGTAGCCATTTTGGGTCACTGATGGGGCATTACTTCTCTAGGCATAAAGAAGTTATTTTTACATGCACTGTACCATGATGAAAAATTCCAAATTGGTCTTACATAAAAGAATAGGTTTACATTTTGCTTTAGTAATACAAAATGCATATAGATCTAAAAAGAGAGACCTTTTTTTCTAGGGTATTTTTAAAGGCTCTGTGAATATTTATATTCTACTTCTGCATATACTCTGTTCTGTGCTTGGAATACTTTGGGCAATAAACTCCAGCGCAGGTCCAGAAGAGGGAACTACATAGTTGCTGTGGTGAGGGAGAGCCTGTTGCACCTTCCAGTCTGAAAAGATGAAGGTGGAAGGCAAAGAAGACTGACGTTTACAAAACTATAAAGAACAGGGCAGGGTGAACACAGCATGGACCTTCCCCAAAGATTAGTCCAAGGTAGTTTTGCATAAATGAAAAAATCATGAGCTCACACAGTGGGTAGTAATTCTGCTACCCATTGGAACAAGAGATGTTCCCATTAGAAAAAAATAAGTTAAAGGGAATATGAATTTAACAATAACTAAATATTGTGGGATTCTGGGAGTGCCTCATAGAAAGCAAGCTTATCTTCCCCTATCTCCCAACCAACTGTCCCGGGTAGTCATTTTAGAATCAGGCTACTTAGCTGGAGAAACAGCTAGGCCTGTGGTCTGATCCACATATGGCAATTCTTTGATTCTTTTATGAGAATGATGGTCTTGGTAAGTGGTCATCTGCCCTCCACCTCGCCTCCTGTAAAGTAAGGGGTCCATACTGCTGAATTTAATAACTTGAGTATAAAAAACAGGAGACATGGGGACCGTCTTTATTACTGTAACTTGAATACAAAGACCAGCACAAGGTTGGCTCGGCAGCAGCATGCTGGGAATTTAGCACACTACCAGAATTTCATTATCCCGGTTTGTGATGCCAAATGTACAATTCCATCCTACAGCCTCCCTGAGATCTGGCTCCTTCCAACATTTCCTTTTTTTGTGAAATATTTGAGGAGAGTAGCAAATCAGTGAGGAAGGAGAGTATTCCTGGAAGATCTGTGTCACCTCTGTCCCTTTTCACCATACCTCCTCCCACCCTCTCCCTCACTTCATATGGGCAGAAGGGTGATAAAAGGCACGGCAGGGCATCAGCAGGAAATAATTCTTAGAGGTGGCCCCCTCTAAGTCTCAACACACGATCATCTCATTGGCCTGGAACACCTGCTTTTCTTATAGCGAGTGACTAGTTCCAGGCTCAGCAAGGGTACGTGAGCATGTCAACTGGGGACCCAGGGGGGTTAACCCATAACCCATTGCTGGGCTCCTTGGCCTATCCTGGCTAGAAGGCTCAGAACTAATCTGTCCACAGAACTAATCTTCTTCAGAAACCAAAGAGGGAAACAACCTCCTTTGTAAATCCCAGCTGTGCCTATAATAAAATAAGGGCTAGCATCTAGTAGATCCCCTTTTCCTTAGACAGTTATTTGTGTGCATGTGGAAGGGAGGGGATTGGTTAAGGACAAATCATGTAACTTAAGCATATGAAGAAAATGAGTCCCCTTTCTCTCTTCAAAAATTTACTATTAAATTAAAATGGTCTGTAAGCCTTTGACTCTTCAAGTGTGTATTGAAATGGAACAAAAGGACTCGTTTGAGGAGACAGCGTTAAGCTGAGCTGATGGAAAGTAAAAACTCTTTAAAATGAAAGCCTTCCCTTTAAGGACTTTGTGTTCCAAATTCAGCTACATTCTCTTCTCAGTCACCTTAGGCATTTGTTTTTAATAAGTCTTTACAAAGTCAACAGTTCAACAAAGGACCTCAAAACCGTGCTTCTGACCATAAAAATAAGCACCGATTCCAGATGTTTCTCATTTCTCCATGTCACTAATTCAAACTCAGAAGTCTCTTGTTTATTGGACATGTATATAAGCTTAATGCTTTACATAACCTCTCTTCTAAGAATCTCCTCTCCTATCTCTGCATCCTTTCTCTTGCCAAAGCCATCTATTTCTCATAGATGGAACTGAATCTTGCTAGCATATCCTATAGTCTCTCTAAGAAATATTTAAACTTAGGCCAAAATGAGATTTCATAATGATTTCATTATGAGATTTCATAATCATATGTAACTTTTATCTATTTCTATTAGCATTTAATGAAAAGTTAGGGAAATTCTCTTCTCCAGAAATCCTTAAAAATTGGATACATGCTTTGCTTTATAAGTTGAATAGAGGCTGGGAGGTAAGTCACCTTTCAAGGTGTTCTTTAGGTCCTTTGACCTTCTGCTGCCTGCACATGGACTTTTGTATTCTGCTCCAAAGGGCAAAACTAATATCAGGCACTATTCCATGATCTCCTAGCTGTACAGGTGGGCTATGAATGATGATTTCCACACTTAACTCGTGTGCTTAATTCTACCTGGTGCCATGCTAGAATCCCAGCACTGGCCAAGGGACTAGAAGAACAGAAAGCAAGGAGCTGACAATAACAACAAATCTCCATGGAAAATACAATGTACTTGTGGTAGAATCATGCAAGGGAGATACACTTTATCTCTCCCTGATGTGCTTGTTTTTAATAGGATGAAGTCTAAAGTGACATTTTTTTACGTGAAAATTTTGACTTTATAATTCTGTTAATAAAATGATCTTTAATCATGGCTGAATATTTATTGAGTCAGGCACTGTGCTAAGTGCTCCTGAATTACCTCCATTATTTCTTACGATACTAACAAGTAGATTCTATTATTTCCATTTTACAAATGAGGAAACTGAGTTTTAGAGACTCTGCTGCCTACTTGCTAAAGAATATGCATGGCATAGAGAATAAACCACATATATATTTGCACATGAGGGGTATCTTCAGCAAAGGTATTATAGGGGGCAGCATTTAGCAGTTACTTCAGAATGACAGCATCCTCATGCACGTTCATTTTAGATTTAGCAGATAATTCATAAGCATTGCCACTTACATGCTAACTAGTGGCTCAGTCATATTTGACTCCTTGTGACCCCATGGACTGTTGCCTGCCAGGCTTCTGTGTCCATGGAATTCTCCAGGCAAGAATATTGGAGTGGGTTGCCATTCCCTTCTCCAGGGGATCTTCCCAACCCAGGGGTCGAACCCAGGTCACTTGCATTATAAGCAGATTCTTTACCATCTGAGCCACCAGGTGGCTCAAGTATTCCCAAGGTTACACCAAATTATAGTAAGGCTGAACATGAAATGGCTGCTGGAGAGCTATCTAGACTGGCCACTGGAATTGGAGATAATGGATAGTGTATAGACCTCGAGCATTCTAAATACAAGAAAACATGAGCTCCTTTTGGAAACACAATCCTTTGCAAATGACTCTTGAGGGAACAATTCAAAGCTTTCAGCCCACATAAAAATAATAACTTCCCTTATAGAGAGTATGTCTCATGGATACCAAGTATTAAAGGCAACCATCTTAGAAGATAGGCACCTGTTTATAACTGTGTCTTCTGTAACTTACAGAAGCTTTCCTTCTCAAAGCTAAACAAGGGTTTAAATCAGTTAACTAGTTGATAACATCTATTGAATGCTTAGTTTTGATGGAGTCCCATATTAGATAGCACTTACATTGTCATAAAGACGGTGTGTTTGTAATGAAGTATGATTCTGTGAAGCCAATTTTGGTTACTAAATGAGGAATGGATAAACCTGCAGAAAGGAGGAAAAGACAAAGGAGGAAAGAAAGGAAGAAGAGATATCAAATCCATCAAATTCCATCAATCCAGAGGATTTCTGTTCCTTTGGTCCATGAAGCCTATCTTGGACAGTGGTTCTCAAACTCACCAGAATCACCTCGCAGGTTTGTTAAAACACAAGAAAGGGCCTGAGAGTTTGCACATCTAACAAGTTTCCCAGGTGCTGCTGATGCTGACTGTTGGTCTGGAGACCACACTTTAGAGCCACTGCTCTAAAATGATTGGGGGTCTTGATGGATCTTCCCCAGTTTACATTCTAGATATTTGTCCAAAGCTGACACCATCACTGGATTTCCTAACCCTGAGTTCTTTTGAAATATGTTACAGGTTCACACAGTACTTCTTACCTGATGAAATTTGATAAGTTTCCAACCAGAAGAAGCTTCGTGAGAAAAGAAATGGATGGAAAGGCTGTTGAGAGAAGGATAAGAGGCAATCAAGAGAGGAATATAAATTACTCTATCATTATAATTACTATTCACTTTGGACTGAGTAAACACGATTATCCCAAGGATAAATGAGTTATATTTTCTACCTCACTTTTTATTAGCAACTTAAATTTGCAAATGAAGAAGATGCAACTGGATCAACATAGTGACTAGCACAAAAGGAAATTTGATGATTTAGCAATAAATTTTATTGAATAGAAAGTGACAATATCAGAGTTACAACTAACATTCTGAAAAACATTAATTAATGTTTATTTTGACTTAAGTATTGTTTGTCCAAGTGGAGGCACTTATTTTAGTAATCAAAGTATTACAATTTTTTTTTTTGCATCCCCAAACCTGCTTCCTAGTGCAATGATGTGATCTATTTATTTGATGATTTATTTGTAGACAGACGCTTTACTGTCTGAGCCACCTGGGAAGTCTTCTTTTCTAGATTACCAAATAATATGGATGAATAATAAGAACTGCAAAGAAATGTCTGAGAGGCACATGTGCATGGTGCTTGTGAGTCTAAGGAAAATGGAGGCTGGGATTTTTCAGTAAAAGCACTTTTAAAGTATTTTATCATTATTTACAAGTAAGGGAGAGAATACAATTTCTTTTTTGGCCAAGGAGTCAGTTCTCATCAGAGTTGGTCTCTTCACCTTTTCCTTTGTAATCTCCATCATATCAAATTCAAGGAACTTAGGGATCCACAGGGGATCTACACTTCTTCCAGCTTCTTCCCTTTTAGATAGTTTTGGTCAATTCAAACCAAATGCTAGGCTCACTCCCAGATACATTCACAGGCCTCCTGGCACACATGTGTACCTGTTCTGGCTTTGTAGCCTGCTCTTGGCAGTATAGAGATAACTTTGATGTCTAGAACACTGCAAAAAGTGGCTTGCAGTACGTGTCATATCTCAGCCACCCCATCCCCACTTCCATGTGGATACAAAGGTAGTTGTCAGTCATTTTTGGGAGTTCAATGCTAGCTCCATTCTCCCCCCACCACACCCATTTCTGGATTAAGGCTGATTACAGCTCATGCCTCTGCTCCACAAAGTCACTCTAAAATGGCCCAGAGTTCTGACTTGTGAAATGTGAGTTTGACCTTCTTTAATTGAGCCTACCATTCTCTGACTGCCTAAACTGAGAGGCTTCCTACAGATAAGAGCTGGCTCAGAAAATTTCACACTTAAAGTCACACTTGTAAAAGATGGGGTCACCTCCATTAGACTAAATACATCCTACAATACTGTTATTCTAGAAGAGCCATGGTGAATTCACACCTATTTTACGAAGTGCTTTCTTTTAAAAAAACTTATGGCAAGTCAGTGCTTCTCAGCTCAGCAAGGCAAGGTGCCCACAGATTTGAACTTGTTAGCCTGCCTAGGCTAGAAATTCAGGAACTTCAAGACACTAAGCTCGTTTCTAGTATTGTGTGTCAGCAAAGACTATTCTCTTTTTCCCTTAATGAAAAGAGTATCAGCTGCAAACATTTATTGAGCTTTGAGGTTGGCACAAAAGAAGTATTAGATATGATTCTTGCCCTGGAAGTGTTTACAATGAAGTTTAAATGCAAGAATTAAGTCTGCACATGTGAAATCAGAAACAATGAAAGAATGCATATCATTAAACGTGAACCGTGCGGTGCAGACTGTACAGATGAATGATGTCAGAGAGCTGGGAAGGGCTTTAGGAAACAAGTGAATAGGTAAAGATTAAAGGATGCATATGATTTGTATAAAAAGATGGGTGGTCTTTCTCTGTGTTTTATTTATAACGCACAAGTTTACACAATTTAATACCACTCACTAAATCTCATTGTAAGGGTCTGGAAGTCTCAAACTGGTAACTAATGGGCCAAAGGACTTTTTTCTTCTACCAACATTTGGAATGTTTTAAAACAAATTTGTATTAGCTGTCAACATTAAGTTGAAAGATTTTACATTGAAATGTATAATTTCTGTTTTCTCTTAAACAAAGTGGAGAGTCTATCAAAACCTGGCCCACATTTCTAAATGGTAACAATGAACTAGAGTTGAGTAAAATCCACCCCCATTACATGGAACACTAGCTCTCCAGTTTCCACAGCCCGTACCAATCCCTAAGCTTCCACCACTTAACCTGCTTCACTTTTGAATATTACCTGCATTCGTGCTAATTCATTTCAGTCATGTATCGGACTCTTTGCGACCCTATGGACTGTAGTCCACCAGGCTCTCTGTCCATGGGACTCTCCAGGCAAGAATACTGGAGTGGGTAGCCACTTCCTCCTCCAGGGGATCTTCCCACCCAGGGATCATTGGCAAACAAGTTCTTTACTACTAGCGCCACCTGGGAATATCACCTACTTGGAGCCTGTGGGCAGCTGAGCTCATGAACCCTGCTATACGTTAGCAGGGCTTCCTGCATGGGGTGGGGTGCAGGAGGCTGTCACAAATGTTCCACTCCAACCAATTCAATCAAAACAACAAGTGATCCTGCCCTCTCAGCCTAGAAAGGGAAAGTGACTTACACACAGAGGGATATTTTATAAAATATTATGCTCACTCTACAGAGGAAAATATCATGGACCACACATACAGAGTTGAGCTTTGGTTTTTGCAAGTGCACTGGCAATTGCCACTCAAAATGCACATTCTACAGTGGGGGTTTTTGGGCTCTGTTTGCACAGAAAGGATGGGTGCTTTATTAATTACCTCTTTCAGTTCACTTAGTGTAGGAAGACCCATGTGAGCAAATTTTATGTGTGAAAATTTGGAGTGGTATAGCAGATAAATTGGATTTTTTTTTTCAGAAAATTTACTTACTTTTTTAAAAAGATTTGTTCTTATATATTTGAAATCTAGTCAAATCTATATGTAAAGTAGCCTTGCATGTCCTATAAAATGGGGCACTTCTGAATGAATATTTACTGTGGACAATCAGTTCCTTATTGTATGACTGAGGAAAAGTATGGAGCATCCAAATGCTCAGCAGGTCAGATTTGGAATTCATTTCATGCTGGTGTTGGAATAGTCATTCATTTGTTCATTAGGCCATCCCAAATGTATTTATTTGGCCCAGTGGGACTTGTCTCAGCCCTTCTGTTAATCAGCTCTATGAACTTGGGCAGATCCCTTAATCTCTGCTGGTTTTGGTTCTTCAAATGAGGAAATCATATTAAATTATCTCAAAGTTCCCTAAAGATGAAACATGCCAGTTTTTCACCTGAGGTGCCTAGAATAAAAGGAGAATAATTTGTTCTGAGTTTATGGTTGACCTGCAGTGCTTTGATGTTGAACATCTCTGTCCATCATGGTCAGTGTGCAGCAGGTGGTAGGGCTGATTGATGCTCAACTTGCAGCCACCAGGAAGACTACTCTGGTTTTCCACATTCAATTTCCATTTTCCTTCTGTTTGGCCCTATAATCCACTGGTAGATTACCAGGGGTTTCTGGTTGTGAAATACTTTGTCATCTCCCAAATTAAAAGTACAACTCATGTACATTTCTATATGCTTCTCCCTCATACTCCTTCCTTTTGGCCATTTTCTCTTAAATAAAATCATATAAAGTTTCATTTGGTGATCCATTCACAGAGTATGGACTTCAAATTTTACAAGAGCATGTGGATGGAGTACACAGTAAAATCTGCCTACTCAAGCCTCAGATATGATGATACAAACTATGGCAGAAAATAAAGAGGAACTGAAGTGTCTCTTGACCTTGATGAGGGTGAAAGAGGAGAGTGAAAAAGCTGGTTTAACACTCAACATTCAAAAAATGAAGATAGTGGCATCCAGTCTCATCACTTCATGCAAGTTCTGGATTCAGTTGGATATATCCTTGCCTTTCTCCCTTGCCTTTTTTCTTCTTCTCTTCTTTTCTCAGCTATTTGTAAAGCCTTCTCAGACAACCACTTTGCTTTCTTGTATTTCTTTTTAAAACCACCTTTGGAGAAGGCAATGGCACCCCACTCCAGTACTCTTGCCTGGAAAATACCATGGACAGAAGTGCCTGGAAGGCTGCAGTCCATGGGGTCGCTGAGGGTCAGACACGACTGAGCGACTTCACTTTCACTTTCACTTTGGGATGGTTTTAGTCACTGCCTCCTATACAATGTTATGAATCTCTGTCCATAGTTCTTCAGGCACTTTGTCTATTGGATCAAATCTGTTGAATCTATTCATCACTTCCACTGTATAATCACAAGGAATTTGATTTAGGTCATAAAGGCTATAACAGTGTGAAAGTTCATAAAGCTCATAACAGCCTGAAAGAATGAGTGGTTTTCCCTACTTTCTTCAATTTAAGCCTGAATTTTGCAATAAGGAGCTCATGATCTGAGCCACAGTCAGCTCCAGGTCTTGTTTTTGCTGGCTGTATAGTTTTTCCATCTTTGGCTGCAAAGAATATAACCAATCTGATTTTGGTATTGACCATCTGGTTATGTCCAAGTGTAGAATCATCTCTTGTGTTGTTGGAAGAGGGTGTTTTCTATGACCAGTATGTTCTCTTGACAAAACTCTGTTAGCCTTTGCTCTGCTTCATTTTTTACTCCAAGGCCAAACTTGCCTGTTACTCCAGGTATCTCTTGACTTCCTACTTTTGCACTCCAGTCCCCTATGATGAAAAGGACATCTTTTATTGATGTTAGTTCTAGAAGGTCTTCTAGGTCTTCACAGTACCTTTCAACTTCAGTTTCTTCAGCATTACTTATTGGGGCATAGACTTGGATTCCTATGATGTTGAATGGTTTGTCCTGGAAACAAACTGAGATCATTTTGTCGTTTTTGAGATTGCACTTGATTTTTTACTCTTTTCCAGCCAGCTGATAACTGATAAATCTGATAATGTCAATTTAATTTTAACTTGCATTTTCTTATAAGTGAATATGGCATATTTAAAAGACCATTAATTCACATTCATTTGTTCTCTTTGGTCTACATCAGATTACTGTTTCTTTGGCTTTTCCCAGATGATGCAGTGGTAAAGAATCTGCCTGCCAATGCAGGAGATGTGGATTCAGTCCCTGGGTCAGGAAGATCCCCTGGAGGAGGAAATGGCAACCCACTCTATATTCTTGTGTGGAAGACCTCAAGGACAGAGTAGTCGGGGGGCTACAGTCCACGGGGTCGCAAAGAGCTGGACACAACTGAACGACTGAGCACATTGTTTCTTTCCTTTCTATTTACAAGAGTCCGTTACGTATTACAGAAATTAGCTCTTTTACTTCACAAAATGTAGCAAACATTTTTCCTGGCATGCTTGTGTATTTTAATGTTGTTTTAACATTCACTTAGGTAGAAAATTTTATTTTTGAGTGGTTGAATTTACTGACTTTTTCTTTTATGTCTTCTTTTTATTGTTTTGGTGTTTTGTGGGGAGGGGCAATATTTTTACCCTTCAAGAATCTTTACGCAAAAAGTCCTATTCATATTTTCTTCCAGCACATTTATGGTTTCACCTTTCACCTTAAAATTTTTGGGTCCATTTGGAATTATTTTGGTATACTATTCTGCTCCTCCTCTATTTCCCTTCTTATTTTTTAAACCTTAAGCAAGTCACCAGGCAATTGTAACAGGCTAGACAAAGCCCTTCCCTACCTAGCAGGCTTCTCTCTTCTTGAGAAGCTCAAACAAAGAACTAGCTACTCTGAGCTTGGTTTGAAAGGTGATGGGGGACGTGGAGACCAGAAGAAACTGAAATTAGGAATGGAATTGTGCCAGGAATCTCCATGTAGTTCTTCGCAGTAGTCACAGTTGTTGGTTTAAAATGTGAGGGTAAAATATCTGGATTTCTAGGCTTATTCTTCAAGCTCTATTGCTTATTCAAAAACCATAAGACTTGATGATAAAGTCAACTTGGCAAATACTAGAGACAGTCCAGATCAACAAGTGGCTAACTAAGAGAATTTAAGACTTTTTTATTGTTACCCTTAGAAGACATAAATTTTACATTGTAACCCAGAATCCACTTTCATACCTACACATGAAAATAAAATTAGAATTACATGTAACAATATTCACATCCATTACATGCATCCTGGCATTTTCTGCCTTTTTATGTTACATGCCATTCCATCCTATTCTGTTTCTCTTTTTAAAACTATTGATCAAAACATCTAAATAAATTAGTCATGCTTTGACCTTTAGTACGAAGAATATAGGCTAAAGGAAAATGAACATTTACCTTCCCTGACACAGAAATTTAGGTATGTAAACATCATACATTATTCCCTCATAATTCATGTAAATAAGGTTTATAATGTCATCTATTTTCAGCTACATTTAAAAGGAATATAGTGTATTTGGGAGCACTTTAATTGTAGAATCCAAGTAATAATTTAAAATAAGTTAAAACTCAGAACCTGTGAGAAACATAAAATCCATATATGATTAACTCACAGCAACAGCAGTTATAACTCAGGAATGAGTGAATTTCAGACCATCTGGATGACAAGTAAATTCAACCAACTAGAACTCAACAATACTTCCATCGTTTGATGATCACAAGTCGCTGTGCATACATGGGACTAAAACTCAGGAACTAAACTTTTAACAGTAATGGAGATCAACTGAAAAGTTGATTTTGCCTGGTTGCTGTTTAAACATAAGCTAAGATTTTGCTTATTTTGAAAAAGTCTATCATAAAAGAGAATATGATCCAGAAAAAACCAGTCACGTTAGATGTAGTATTAACATGGGCCTTGCTCATGACTTCCATCTAAGGCCTCGCTACTTCCAGAGCTGCTGCTACTTCCGAGGTGCCCCTCCTTTCATTGTGAACACACGGGTTGGGCTAGGACCACAGGGTGCCCTCCTGCCATGACATTCTCTGGTTCTTGGTGATTTGCCCAAATGAATCAAGGACAACCATCCCACCAAGATCCCTACCACCACTATCAAGAAAACCTGCCCATTTCTGAAGACAAAAAGCAAGAAAGACTGTTTCTAAGTAGTTAAAAATAAACCTCAAACTTCCCTTGAGCAGGAAGCCTACAAGAGTATCCCTCACCTCACACCATCCATTTTTGAACCTGCTGGGCTAGTAGTACTATCCAGCCCCCGCTGGAAACCTAAGAAGAGCTTAACTACAGCTGTCCTCCAGTGGATTACAGTGGTGTTTGGCAAGTTCATACCAAATACAACCACTTCTGGTGAAGAAGTCATTTCAGTTTGGGGAAAATGAGTAATTTGGCCCTTTAATTTGCATTGTTCTGAAACTTGCCAGACTTGTCCTGCTAGGCATTAGTGTCAAAAACTTTCATCTTCCTTGGCTCCACCTCCTTTCTCTGTGTGCAGAGCAGAACAAAGGGAGGAGGCCCCAAGACAGTGCCATCCAAGGAGCCAAAGAAGGGTCTGGGTTTTGAATGAATGATGACTTTTGAATTATAAAAGCTTTTCCATGGAAACTTTCACTCAAGACTTTTACTGACTTTACAAACAGGAATGAATCCAAGCTGGGGAATACACCATCAAGAAGTTCAATGACAAGAACAGGTCTGGGGTTATTCTTCTTATGAAAGATAATCTCCCTGTGTTTCTTATTCTCTACAAACATGACACAGAGGGGACATAGACACATATTTTTCCCTATATTCTTAATTTGAAAACTATTACACATGTTGATTGTTTCTGTAAATGATGTGGTACCTGATTTTAGCAAACACAAGCTCCTACATGTAAGTGAAGTCACTCTGTAACTAGGAGGTAAACTGCTTATTTAAACATTTGCTTTCTCTTATGCTTGGAAGAAGGCTGGTGACCTGGAGCCTTTTAAAAAGGGCCCTTGACCCTTCTCTCTGAGGCTGTTGTTCTGCTCTTTAGAGTAAGGTTGTTAATTACATCCTTTAAACCGCCTATTATTCTGAGCGGCTGTAGTCCATAATCTCTCTGTCAGAGTTGTCCTCAGTCAACTCTGCTCAGACCCCAGAGCTCCATGCTCAAAATGGAGACTGCTTTATCTCCCTGGGTTCCTGCAGGTCACTCGATTTTACCTCGTCTCTTTTCAAAGGAGCCAATTTCTTTTTTATCGCATCATTTGAAAACCATAAGAAAGAGATTTTTTTTCTAAAACAAGGTTATACAGGTTTCTTCCCAAATTCATTATTGTAGAGAGGAAATTGAGGACCTGAGACAAACTTGATTCATGTAGTGCCTCAAAGATCAAAGACACCAACACAAATGCATGTTCTCTCGCTCTGAAGAGAAGTCTATGCAGGTTTAGGAATGTAAATGTTTAAAAGTGATGGCAAACATGAATATGGTGCAGAGACTCAATAAAATAGAGTGTAAACCTTGAATGTGACCAGATATGGCTTGTAAAGAAATGAGGGCCTTTCTGTGGAGTGTGAGGTAATATTGAGTACATAGTACAAATAGTTACCAGAGCTATAATAATGCAATTGGTACATAGGTACATTCCAAGAAGAAATTTTCTGAAATCAAAAGTTTAAAAATCAGTTATGAAACAGTGGTTTTCAAGAGACATAGGGAATTAGAACCTGGAAAGTTTATGACTTATAAGTTATTTATCTTATAGGAATTCTGAAAATAGAGCTCTTTTAAAACACCTCTAAGTGTATAGCTCTAACACTTTAATATTGGTGAGCAAGCCTAGACTTTCCCAAACTTGATTTATCAAGCATTTCCAATGGTTGTCCTTATTATAGACCTTCATCTTCCTCATCACCAAATGTTACTGAGATATATTTTTAATCAAAGTTGTATTGCAATCACTGTAGCTTTTTTCCCTCCTATGATTCTAGTTGTTGATTATTATTATTTACACAAATGAAATGATTTTTTTAAATATTAAAATATATCTAAATTTATTTGACATGTTGAGAGGTGGAATGTTTGACTCCACCCCTTGAGTCTGGGCTATAAGCAATTATCCCATGACTGTGGAATAGATGTTTCACAAGGCTGCCTTGGAAAAGGCCTTGCAGTTTCCTCCTGTTGCTCCTGGTATACTCACTCTTGGAGAGCTCACTCTTGGAGAGCTCACCACCATGCTGGAAGTCTGGCTATTGTGAGACTGTCATGCTGGAGGGGCTACTTGTTGGCACTTCAATCAGCAGCCCTATTGAGCTCCCAGCCCACAGTCTCCCAGCCCACAGTCAGCATAAACTACCAGATGTGTCAGAAAGAAGTCTCAGGATCATTTCAGCCTGTAGTCATTGAGTCCAGCTCCTGAGTCTCCCAGGCTGGGGTCCCGGACATTCTGGAAAGAGACCTGCTGTGTCCTATATGAATTCTGATCCACAGGATCTGAGAGAGCAATGCATGGTTGTTTTGTGCCGCCGAGTTTTGGGGTTGTTTGTGATGTAGCAATAGTATCTAGACAATTCATTATGACTATAATATAAGTTGTGTTTCTTAATCCTTTGTGTTTAATTCAATTCAGGTTATAAAATCTTAGTATGTTTTCCCAACCCAGTGTGATTTAACCACTACAGATAAATTGCATTTTGGTTGTGGGGAAAGAAGGAAAATGATTTGGATGATCTTTTCTAAGAAATAAAATGGAGAAGCTTCAACTAGGCTAACACTTCGGCGGGGGTGGAGGGGGGGTCTCACAGTCACCATGCACAGCTGACTTACATTCCTACTGATTCTGAACTACTTTGGAACCAGGGTTTTCATGAAATTATGTCTCCAGAGTGTATATACCTAGACCACCTTGAAGATCCCAGGGTCTCATGTGGCCATCCTTCTTTATCTGATAAATGATTCCTGGTCTGGATGAGATCTGGATTCAACCTTCTGACCTATTCCATAAGTCCCCAGATCCAGGCAATCCCTGTTTAATACTTACATTCTGATCAAGAAAGCAAGATATTCATTTTTAGATCATAGAATCTGAGGATGTGGGGATTGGGCAGGATAGAGATATGGAGGTATGTGATGGATATTTACTTTGTAGTGGTCTATACTTCTCAATTTGTCATTTCTCTGCTCATCTTGAAACTGAAGGAGAAACTGGTACCAAACTTGGATCCTGACCAATAATGTAGACTAAAGGGGAAATCTTTAGATGTGGTCAAATTCTATAGAATAGGAAAGTAAAGTGAATTGGCTATGCTTGAAACATAGTTTTATAAAATGGTTTAACACCAGAATCTTTGTACAAGATCAGATTTTCCAGGAAAGATGAACTAAATATTATAATTTTTTTCAATTAGGATAAGGTTAAAAATGAGTCTATGCTGGTTTCTTCCTTTTTCAATGAATCATATTTTGGAAAACTCAATTAAAAGAGCCTGAAAGGACCATAGGTATCATTCAGAAGCCTTTGATCTTCATTTTCACTAAATGAAGTTGGCATATCCATTAACATGGAAAACTTCCCTCCTGGGAAGTAAGTGCTCTTTGGTTCAAGAGCACTTCTGAAGTGCTTCTGAAGCTCATCAGGTCAATCTTAGGTTGAAGTAATTAAAAAGCCACCTAAGCCTATTGTCAAATTCAACATTACCTCTCCTTACAAGTCTACTGCTGTTTGCCCACAGCTCTGTTACTCAAATGCATGATTCATAGCTTTAGACTCTGCAGTCTACAGAAGGTAATTTTTTCCTGTGTTCTACACACTGGTGGTTTACAACACATCCCTAGCTCTGGGCCACAGCAAGCCCTAGTACAAAGCAGTCCCTTTTCACTAAAATTTTGTAATGTAATCCCCAATGATTAAACATGTCTTCTTTGTAACAGGGTTAGGGTTAGAGGCTACAAGAGAATGACCATATTGATAGCCTGAGAAATTGATGCTATAATTTATATAAAGGAATCACAGTTACATTAATTTCTTTCCTCTGTAATTGTGAATGGCAAGCTAGATTCATCTGAGGCCTTATACTTATCCTTGGAAGGCAGCTGGTATAAATGGTTCTTGCAGAAGGACTTCATCTGAAAAGAATTATCTAGATTCAGCAGGCAAATATCTGTAGCCAGAATTTATCTCAATCTTCCCCCAAACTGATATTTTGGGATGGCAAGTTGCTAACGTAGTCTTTTGATGGTGGGAAAAGGGGCTCAAGAATATGATGATCCAAAATGTCAATAAATTTGTTGTTTAAAGTGAAAACATCAGATTACTTCCTCCCTAATACCAACTTGATGGATTGGAGTTTATAAAGGAGGCATCAAGAGTATTTGGAGTTTGGAGAAATTCACAGAAGGACAAGTAAGGGTAGAGATATGGAAAGGACCCCTTTTGGAGGACTTT
The DNA here is from genome assembly GCF_000754665.1 of Bison bison bison. Lineage (NCBI taxonomy): Eukaryota > Metazoa > Chordata > Mammalia > Artiodactyla > Bovidae > Bison > Bison bison. Next base: position 2,672,088 of record NW_011494746.1, on the reverse strand, counting down.
GGATACTTAAAGAGGGATCAAGACAAAGAAGTAGGATTCATCAGAGATCACCTGCCCACTTGGCCATCATATTAACATCAAATCCATCAGGGTTGAACTTTTTCCTAGGCTGTTCCTAACACACTGTTACCTGCCTCCATGGATATTACTGCACTTCTGACTATGATCGCTCCATTCAGTATGCAGTTTGCTATGCAAATATGTAGGATGCTGATATGAAAGTTTTAAGAGTTTCTTATCAGAGAGCATTTAAATAAGTACAGAATTACACTAGTTTTGTGTTGGGTTATGCCCATTTCATCGTAGTAGTTGAGTCTGCTTTCTCACATCTGGATTAGCATATAGAAAACAATGATGCAAAATATAAATCCACACAATTACCCCAGTAAGTATATAGCAGATTGCTAGCAGCCATTGAAACGTGAGATACAAAAGAATTATAAAACATAGTCCTAAGATAAAAGGAACTTCAAAATGTAAAGACAGAAGACTAGCAGAAATGTCACAAAGGGGAGAGGACAAAAAATAATAAATCCGTGTTTACAATGAGAAGACTATAACTACGTCTGGTTCTTTCTACTTATGAACATGAAGGTGCTTCAACTCACTCGATGTTTCCAACATTGTGTAACCCATTTATACATGCAGGCTCAGTAAAATGGTCAAGCAGATGGCAGGAATTCTATGTGTAGGAAGAAAATGGTTACCACATTTATTCTTCATTAGATTAATGAAGGAGATAGAGAATGTTCAAAGGAAGATACTTGAGGATACTGAAAGTGGAGGGTCTGGAGAAAATTCAAGATAAAGTGAACAAGCAAAATGTATGATACAGGAAAAGAAAGCTTAGAGACAGGAGGAAGTTAGGTGTGGGAGAATTGTGAAACATGTGGAGTAGACAAGAGCTAGGTATGTAAACTCTAGTATGTCTGAGAATCAATCACCAGGGGAAATTGTTTTGTTCTCTGTTTTTTTGTTTGTTTGTTTGTTTGTTTTTCCTAAAGCAAATACTTGGAATTCACTACTGAATGATTCTGAATGGATTGGCTGGGACCAAAAATCACCAAATAACATGCACACTGAATCTTTCTGATGCAGTTGGTCCAAAGGACCATGCTTGGAAAGATACTGAAAAAAATGATTGCTGAGGTTTTGCAGAGGAAGGCAAAAATCATAACCTTTAAACAAAAAAAGATAGGAGGAATAAATAATATTATCTTGGGGAATTTACAGATCTTATTTCTTTTCTGAGTGAAGGTTAATATATGGATAACTTCATTATATACATAGTATAACCTATAACCTAATGAGTATAGTTATATAGTAACCTCATTCATCTAGAACACAGCTAAGCTAAGAAGTGGGGCCAAAAAAGTGCTGCAAAGTGGACAAAACCGACTTAAGCAAATCCACACTGTTCTGATAAAATAAATCTTTGGGGCCCTGCTTCAAAGTTGTTTAGTTTTGTTTCAGAAATGTCTAAAAACTTAACTATTGGGTTTCTTAACTCATAGCAGTTTAAATCATAAAATTTGTCAAGGAGAGGTGCAGTAGGAGGTCAAGGGGACAGATGCTGGGGGCACAGATACAGGAGGCAGCAAGAGATGATGGCTAACATCCTAACAGTAAAGAATATGAGAGGCGGACAGAAGGATTCACTTAGAGGAAGGGCAAATTGTCTCTAATGATTAATAACACCTATGGGCTACTGTGGTTCTGGGTGTTACAGCAACTGATATTCATAATTATGATCTCTAAGCTTAAAAAATGGTTAAATTATTTTTAGTGTATTTTACTGAATAGAACATGGAATTATGACATTTTTGAAGGCTTCTGATATTAAATGGCTTAAATTTTTAGCAGAGGAGAAACTCAGCTTTGGTTTTCCCTATTATATATTCATTTATACATTTGCCTATTTATTATTTTCCTTATAGCATGCAAGGCATCATGCTAAGTTTCAGGAGAAAATAATACAGTTCTTCCAAAAGCAAAATGTGAGAATCTAGAGATGCAAGCACCTGGAGTTTAGAAAAAAGTCAGAGACCTAGATTTGAATTTGGGAGCCACTTGTGTAGATGTTTCGGTTGAAGCTATGTGAGTACAGTGAAGAGGGTAGAGAAGGGGATAGGGCAGCTCAGGACAGAACTAAGGAGTGGCCTCACACACTAATGATAAATAAGGCATTACTGTGTTATACACAAGATCTGCGTTAATCCTCATAACAACTAGGATGAATTATAAACTGGGAAATTTGGACATAATTAGGGACTAACTTCCCTTTGGAACAGAAGTCTTGCCCACCCAGGACTTGGTCTAATTGTATAATAGAATAAAAAAATAAGCATTACTTAGAAAGACAAGCTTGACTGAGCTTCCATCTGGTAAAGTAGTCAAGCAAATATTACCACAGAGCAAATTACAGCACTTTGGGTTTGACTCTGACCATTAAGATCACCTATTCACCATGTAAAATTTTGCAGAGTAAGCTGGTACTATGAAATGTTTTGATACTTGTTAAGAAAAGAAATACCTTTTAATTATTCAGTGATTGATATGAAAAATGAATAAAGTGCATTAAAAGACATAATGTATAGTATATTAAGATACATCAATCTGTTAAGTCAAGCAAATAAAAACTCTAAATTTTACCATTGATGTCTGTGAGTGAGAAGTGGTGATCAAGATGGTGTATTTATTCTGAGTGTGCTGGGACTTCCCATCAAGTCGCCTGCTAAGTCATAGGATCAAAAGAGCTAAACTCTTCAATTCATTCACCGAAATGTATGAACCATCTATTTACAGAAGACCCTTCAGTAGATACATAGGAGATACAAAGGTGGCTGATGTTTAGCCCCAGCTTGGAAGAGCTATGACAGCTGCGTGTGTGAGTGCTAAGTCACTTTGGTCCTGTTTGCCTCTTTGTGACCCTGTGGACTGTAGCCAGTCAGGCTCTTCTGTCCTTTGGATTTCCCAGGCAAGAATACTGGAGTGGATTGCCATTCCCTTCTCCCAGCCCAGGGATTGAACCCATGTCTCTTATGTTTCCGCCATTGGAAAGCAGGTTCTTTACCACTAGCACCACTGGGAAACCCTATGAGTAGCTGAGGTAGTGGCTAAATCAGAAGTGGCTAAATCAGAAGGGGGTGATTATAAAGTATCTGCACATTTCTTGTTTGAAACTTCCAACAAATCATCCAACAAATTTCGGACCTTCCATAGGAAGTAAACTGAGCCTAGCAGGCGATTAAGTAAACAGCAATTTCAACAATATTATCTCTTCTTTACATCATTATTATTTATCAGTTGTCTTTGTAACCAGGGGCAAACCACATCAATATCTGACTAAAGCTACAAGTTTATAAGAGCATGGAATTATCTGTTCCAAAGACAATTTCTACATGACCTAGTTGTAAGAAACACAGACATATTATTTATATGTATTTCTATATTTATTATAATAAGTAATAAAATAAATAAAATCTATAATGATCCAATACAATTATTTGTTTATATATATTTATAATTATATATTTATATACATGAATATTGCTTGTTTATTAGTTGATTGTTTAATAGTAGGCACATTATTTATCTGTTGAATGAAAAATAGAACATAAAATTTGGTTTAAATTTGCTATGAGCTATCTGAATTGTATATTTATGATATGCACTAACTTGTCACTTAAAGCTGTTAAAATTCTCACATTATTAAACAGACATTAGCAGTAGAACTATTCCTTAGAGCCCTGATGGCTCAGCTGGTAAAGAATCTGCCTCCAATGCAGGAGACCTGGATTAGATCCCTGGGTTGGGAAGAACCCCTGGAGAAGAAAAACAGCTACCCACTCCAGTATTCTGGCCTGAAGAATTCATGGACTGTATAGTCCATGGGGTTGCAAAGAGTCAGACATGACTGAGCGATCTTCACTTTAGAGGTTAAACACTCCTTAACATGTATCTAAAGATCATCTAATTCAGCTAGAAAGTCAAGGTGCTATGCCTTTGCCAGATGCCAGCCACTGGCAGTCCTTAGGTAAATGATGCTTAAGTTTTCATATCATTGCCCCTTTAACCAAGAAGTTACTTGAGATATCCTGCACTGGAGAGAAGAGTCCACAGGACACGGACTATGAAGTGTTAGTGTTTTCTAGTTCAACCCAGGATGCTTTTTAATAAACTTTATTTTTTAGAATAACTTCAGATTTACGGAAAAATTCTGAAAATAATTCAGAGAATTCCTATACGTGCCATTTCCAGTTTCCCCTATTGTTTAACATCTTACATTAGCATGGTATATTTATCATAATCAACAAATTAATACTGATACATTATTGCTAACTGATGTTCATACTTTATTCAGACTTCCTTAATTTTTTACTTAATGTTCATTTTCTATTCCAGGATTCCTTCCTAGATACCACATTACATTTGGTTGTCCTGTCTCTTTCAGCTCCTCCTCCCTGTGGCAGTTTCTTAGACTTTCCTTGTTTCTAGTGACCTTGATGGCCATTTTGTAGAATCCCCCTTTATTGGATTTTGCCTGATGTTTTTCTCATGAACAGACTATGGTCAGGGGTTTTGGGGAAGAATACCATAAATGTGGTACCATTTTCATCACATCATATCAGTTCAGTTCAGTTCAGTTCAGTCACTCAGTTGTATCTGACTCTTTGCGACCCCATGAATCGCAGCATGCCAGGCCTCCCTGTCCATCACCAACTCCCGGAGTTCACTCAAACTCACATCTATCGAGTCAGTGATGCCATCCAGCCATCTCATCCTCTGTCGTCCCCTTCTTCTCCTGCCCCCAATCCCTCCCAGCATCAGAGTCTTTTGTGAAGTCTTCTGCGAAGAATGAGTCAACTCTTCTCATGAGATGGCCAAAGTACTGGAGTTTCAGCTTTAGCATCACTCCTTCCAAAGAACACGCAGGACTGATCTCCTTTAGAATGGACTGGTTGGATCTCCTTGCAGTTCAAGAGTCTTCTCCAATACCACAGTTCAAAAGCATCAATTCTTCGGCACTCAGCTTTCTTCACAGTCCAACTCTAACATCCATACATGACTACTGGAAAAACCATAGCCTTGACTAGACGGACCTTTGTTGGCAAAGTAATGTCTCTGCTTTTGAATATGCTGTCTAGATTGGTCATAACTTTCCTTCCAAGGAGTAAGCGGCTTTAATTTTCATGGCTGCAATCACCATCTGCAGTAATTTTGGAGCCCAAAAAAATAAAATCTGGCACTGTTTCCCCATCTATTTCCCATGAAGTGATGGGACCAGATGCCATGATCTTAGTTTTCTGACTGTTGAGCTTTAAACCAACTTGTTCACTCACTAAGGGTGGTATCATCTGCATATCTGAGGTTATTGATATTTCTCCCGGCAATCATGATTCCAGCTTGTGCTTCTTCCCGTCCAGCATTTCTCATGATGTACTCTGCATAGAAGTTAAATAAGCAGGGTGACAATATGCAGCCTTGACGTACTCCTTTTCCTATTTGGAACCAGTCTGTTGTTCCATGTCCAGTTCTAACTGTTGCTTCCTGACCTGCATATAGGTTTCTCAAGAGGCAGGTCAGGTGGCCTGGTATTCCCATCTCTTTCAGAATTTTCCACAGTTTATTGTGATCCACACAGTCAAAGGCTTTGGCATAGTCAATAAAGCAGAAATAGATGGTTTTCTGGAACTCTTGCTTTTTCGATGACCCAGTGGATGTTGGCAATTTGATCTCTGGTTCCTCTGCCTTTTCTAAAACCAGCTTGAACATCAGGAAGTTCACGGTTCAGGTATTGCTGAAGCCTGGCTTGGAGAATTTTGAGCATGACTTTACTAGCGTGTGAGATGAGTGCAATTGTGCGGTAGTTTGAGCATTCTTTGGCATTGCCCTTCTTTGGGATTGGAATGAACACTGACCTTTTCCAGTCCTGTGGCCACTGCTGAGTTTTCCAAATTTTCTGGCATATTGAGTACAGCACTTTCACAGCATCATCTTTCAGGATTTGAAATAGCTCGACTGGAATTCCATCACCTCCACTAGCTTTGTTCGTAGTGATGCTTCCTAAGGCCCACTTGACTTCGGGTACATAATATCAAGATGACATCACTGTTGATGTCGATCTTAATCACCCAGTTGAGGTAGTGTTTGTAAAGCTTTCATAGTAAAGTTATTCTTTTTCCCTCTTGTCATACTGTTCTCTTTGGAAAGAAGTCTCTATGCAGTCTCCACTTAAAGAATGGGGAGTTATGCTGCACCTCCTTGAGGTTGGAATATTTACATGAACTTCATGGACTTTTTCAGCATGAGAAATTGTTTCTTCTCTCCTACTTATTTTTTACTCAGTCATATATTTATATCAGTATGGATTCATGGATATTTATTTTATATTTTGTGTTATAATTTAAATGCTACCTTACTTATTTTGTTGTCAAATTGTTCCAGCTTTGGTCATTGGGAACTCTTTTAATTGGCTCCCTTGTTTGCCATTTGATGCCCTGAAGTCCTGCCTCTCCTTTCCTACTCTCTAAGTTCACTGCCTGTCCTTCTTCCTCCTAGTAAACCTCATTCCTTTTCTTCTCTTTAGCTATTCATGAACAGCAGCTCTTTCAGGGACAAAGCAGCATTAGAGTCATCAGAAAAATCATCCCCTTCAGAAAATTTTGTATCTCTTAGAAGTAGCTAGTAAATACACCTAGAGAAAATATGACCCATTCTTCTCCCACTCAGTAAGTGTTCCAGTTCCGATTCTTTTGACAGCAGTATCAGGTATCCACCTCCTAGGTAAGATAATCTTTTCTTGCTAACTGAAAAGTCAGCTTAAAATAGTTGAAACAATAAGGAAATACTTCTTGCCTTCAGAGTATGAGAAATATTTTCTAGAATCCCCCCGAAAACTTCTTATGTCTCACAATAAGAAGATACAAATCCCAAATGGGTCACATGTTCACCTCTAGATTAGTCATTGGTAATTTAAATGGGGTTATCATAATTGGTTTAGACCAAATAGATTATATCTCTGAGCTTCCCTGGGTGATGGTGGGGGGAGGGGTGATAGCCAAATAAAATCAAGATTCTACTAGCAGGGAAGGACATGACTATTAGGTAGGCAGCAAAAATGTGCAGGAATAGAGCAAGGAAAGCATTATTATATTCTTTTATAATCCAGATTAAATTAGGTTCCCCTTGTGTATGCACACACACACACATACTCTCAGCATCATTATACTTCTTCATAGTATGTTTTAACCTTAAAAGCAGAGCCCAAGAAAGGCCTTCATGAAGGTAGTTTAATTGGGTACTGACCTTAGAAAGCAGAAATTTAGGGATTAGGAGAATGAAATAGGGAGGGAGGAAAACCAGTACAAGGATATGTCAATATTATTGATGGGTGATGGCACCCCACTCCAGTACTCTTGCCTGGAAAATCCCGTGGAACAGAGGAGCCTGGTAGGCTGCAGTCCATGGGGTTGCAAAGAGTGGGACACAACTGAGTGACTTCACTTTCACTTTTCACTTTCATGCATTGGAGAAGGAAATGGCAACCCACTCCAGTGTTCTTGCATGGAGAATCCCAGGGATGGGGGAGCCTGGTGAGCTGCCGTCTCTGGGGTCGCACAGAGTCGGACACAACTGAAGCGACTTAGCAGCAGCAGCATAGGCAACTGAGACTTAATACTGCATGAACATTTTGAGGAGTTTTATGAAAAACATCTCCAAACTGCCCACAGATGGGATTAAAAGGGAAGGCATTAATTTATTAGCCTTAGTCTCCCACTGATTAAAGGCGTCCCCACGAGTGTTAACTTACCCTTACCCTAGGCTGGATAATTGTGAACTCTGAGCAGGTTCTCACAGTTTAGCATTAGAGAAGCCGTAGGCAAAGAGCAAGAAGTAGCCATTGGCCTAGGGAGACACTGTCCAATTATACCTCTGTAAAGTTAGTCAAAGGCTGTCTGGAATGTGTTGTCACAGCAATGTTTGGATAAGAGGTGTGGCTGAAAGGATGTTAAAGGGAGATGCAAAAGAGGTGTCAGAGGCATAGCATTTATCCTGATTATAATTATTCACCACTTGTGGGAATATTTAATGTCTCCACTAGACTGTAAGCACTGCAAGGACAGGAATTGCATGTGTCCAGATTACTTTTTCTATCCTTGTCACCTAGCACATTGCCCGGCACATTGTAGTCAAATCACTGAAAGTATATTGAAAGAATACACAGATAGAGGAATGCCACAAAATGAAGAAAAAAGGAATTCAACCATCAGATCCATCACTTCTAAAACAAAGTGTCCAATAATAAACTAAAAATCAGCCCAACCTCCCCAAGTACAGGACCAAATCATTTGGGACTCCCTAGGTTCCTGAAGCATTTGAGTGGTTGGTTTAGGAACAGGCTAGGTCAAAAGGAATACATTATACACCCTAACTAGTGCTTGGTTTGGAGAATACCTAAGGGAAGGCAACCCTTCCTGCCTCATTCAGCATGTAGTTGGTGTGGTTCTGGAAGCTCCACAGGAGTTCTCATTCAGGCACATTCTCTATGGAGTAACTCCCAGCATCTTTCATCTATCGGAAAGGACCATTCCTGCAGTTTCTCCAGTCCTGTGGGATCAGCCTAGCTATGACCCAACCTCACTGAGAAGCCATGGATTATGGTGCATGAACTGGCCACCTGATCAGGCTTGAACCCAATACTTTAGACAGTATCCCTGCCACTTCAGGACTGGGAGCAGAGTCAGGTGTACCCATTGCCTCAAAGTGGCCACTCCATTGAGTATCACTTACTTGGGGTGCAGCTTTGTTATGATTCTTTTCTTACAGTTGTGAATTGATGATCCTTGTCCCCTGAAATTAAATTCAAAGTTTCCAGGATAGAGACCTGTCAACTTCCATTCTTCAATTAACTCTAATACTTGCAGATGCTGAATAATAATGATAACTATCCATTTCCTTCATAAAACATTTTAACTCTAAAAGAAAATGTTCTGGGTTCCTTTCCCATGTTGATCAGGCAGCACATAATCATCTGCTTGTATCTTGACATAACTTGATCTAAGAACCCATTTGATTAAAGCCATGTCTCCATCCTACAGAGTTAAGGGCATTTATAGGAAAGAATATATTTTAATGACCATTGTGCAAATGCTATTAAGGCTATTACCCCAAAATGGCATTTCCCATCACTTGGCTGTGATCTGTCTGTTTTTGACATTTGCTTCCTTTTTAAAATGCTGTAGACAGACTCTTAACTATAGCAGACCTCCAAGAGAAGGTAAATCGAAAGGCTTTTATGATGTCTTCCCAGGGATCTTTTTTGAAATAAGAAGAGCTTATTCACAATATATTAAGACTTCTCTCTGATCCACTTGCCAATTGACTGAGCTAGGTCAAGAATGTTGGCAGTCTCCTCCAATTGGACCGACATTCAGTTCAATTCAGTTCAGTCGCTCAGTCATGTCCAACTCTTTGCAACCCCATGAATCGCAGCACGCCAGGCCTCCCTGTCCATCACCAACTCCCGGAGTTCACTCAGACTCACGTCCATCGAGTCAGTGATGCCATCCAGCCATCTCATCCTCTGTCGTCCCCTTCTCCTCCTGCCCCCAATCCCTCCCAGCATCAGAGTCTTTTCCAATGAGTCAACTCTTCGCATGAGGTGGCCAAAATACTGGAGTTTTAGCCTTAGCATCATTCCTTCCAAAGAAATCCCAGGGCTGATCTCCCTACCTATGGTAATTGGCTAGCAGAACTGGTGTCTATGGATTCCTTCCATCCACCTAACCTAGCCTTGCAAGAGCCACTGTAAACCAGTGCTGGTTTACAAGAATAACATGTTGTACCTTCGATGTTGGCAGGTACAGCCAGTCTTTTGAAGCAGTCTTACACCTGGCATTCACATTTCTGGTTATTTAAACAGCTCTCTAACCTAATCTGAAAGCTTAAAGTTCCCAGGTGGATGCTGTTTGACTTGTATCTGTTAAGTGTTTTTATTATAAATAATAGAAGTAGTTGTAATAACAATATATATATATTGTAATAACAATATAATATGTAATAATATATATATTGTAATAACAATATAATATATATTGTTATTAAGGATAGTAATAACAGTACTAATAATAAATTAAGAGGATGGGAAGAAAATCTTGGAGGTATGGATACGTTTATGGTACAGACCATAGTGATGGTTTCATGGAAACATATTATCTCCAAATTCATCAAGCTGTATACATTAAATTTGTACAGCTTTTTGTATGTCAGTCATACTTTAATGAAGTAGTTTAAAAAATAAATGTAAACAAAATGAGTTTCCATTATTTTAGCAATAGGAACGTCACATAAACATTCAAAATTCTGGTTCCCTTTGGAAAAAAAATCAGAAGCTCTGGCACCACTGGGGCCCCATAAGTGGGGTTCAGCAGTGTCTGCCCTTTGGAAGGAGGTAGACATATTTCAGAAGAGTGACTATAGTGAGTTTACATCTGCATCATGTCCGGTCCAATTCTGCTGTAAAATCCCTGCCTGGTCTCTAGAGGCATCAGAGTTTATGCCTGTTGGCAGGGAATCTATGTATTACTTGTTACCCCATAACTGCCCCTTGCACTTAAAACCCCCAAATTTCAGACAAAATCCTTTTTACATTTACAGTGCTGAGTTAGTCTAAACAGGATACCAATTCTAAATCTGTGCGCAGTTCTGGGAGGAAAAGTTATGATAGATAGCAGTCTATCATCTCACACTAGTAAAGACCCATTTTTATTGGTGGTTCACCTTAGTGAAGAATGAGGTTTTTTTTTTTCATATAAGACTTTTCTTGACAATTTCCCCACTTAATGAAAATCCAACATAGAAAACTCAAAACAAAAATACATTAGGGTATGTTTGCTCATTTATCACATATGTATTTCTATGTACTTACTGCTGCAGGCTAAGAAATGTTCTAAGCTTGGACTTGTTTAAGCTATCCTTTATATTCAATAGCACCATGAACAAAAAATCAAGTGAAAAAAAGATAATAAAATCCTAAGTACATTCAGATCGTGTGTGTATGCTTTTTGAGATAAATCACAGCAATATTTTTTTGGATCTGTCTCCTAAATTAAAGGAAATAAAAGCAAAAATGAACAAATGGGATGTAATTAAACTTAAAGTCATTTGTACAGCAAAGAAAACTATCGACAAAATGAAAAACAATCTACTGAAGGGGAGAAAATATTTGCAAATGATATGACTGATAAGAAATGAATATCCAACATGTATAAACAGTTTATACAACTCAACATCTAAACCCCAAACAACTCAATTGAAAAGTGGGCAGAACACTGGAATAGAGGAAATGCAGACAGTCAACAGGCACATGAAAAGATATTCAACATTGCTAATCTTCAGGGAAAAGTAAATCAAAACCTCAATGTGATATCACCTAATATCTCTCAGAATGGCTATTATCAAAAAGAACACAAATAACAAATGTTGGCAAAGATGTGGAGAAAAGGGAACAATCCTATACTGATGGTGGGAATATATATTGGTATAGCCACTATGGAAAACAGTATGGAAGTTTCTCAAAAGAATTAAAAAAAAAAAGTACCATATGACCCAGAAATCCCAATCCTGGGTATATATCCAAAAAATAGAAAAACTCACCATCTCGAAAAGATACATACCCCGCAATGTTCACAGTAGCATTTTACAATTGCCAAGATACAGAAGCAACCTGGACTTCCCAGGTGGCACTAGTGATAAAGAACCCACTGAAGCAACTTAGCAGCAGCAGCAGCAGCCAATGCAGGAGATACAAGAGATGTGGGTTTAGTCCCTGGGTTGGGAAGATCCCCTGGAGGAGAGCATGGAAACCCACTCCATATTCTTGCCTGGAGAATCCCATGGGCAGAGGAGCCTGGTGGGCTATGGTAGATAGGATTGCAAAGAGTCAGAAAATGGCTGAAGTGACTTAGCAGAGCACATACTACAGACACAACCCAAGTACGTTCATCAACAAATTAAAAGATACAGAAGATGTGATACACGTGTATACACTCACACACATGCACACATATTGTTGCCCTGCTTATTTAACTTCTATGCAGAGTATATCATGTGAAAGATTCCAACAACTGGAATCAATATTGCCAGGAGAAATATCAACAGCCTCAGATATTCAGATGATACGACTCTAATGGCAGAAAGGGAAGAGGAACTAAAGAGCTTCTTGATGAAAGTGAGAGGAGAGTGAAAAAGCTGGCTTAAAGCTCAACATTCAGAAAACGAAGATCATGGCATCCAGTCCCATCACATCACAGCAAATAGATGGGGGAAAAATGGAAACAGTGGCAGATTTTATTTTCTTGGGCTCCAAAATCACTGCTGATGGTGACTGAAGTCATGAAATTAAAAGATGCTTGCTCTTTGGAAGAATATCTATGACAAACCTAAACAGCATATGAAAAAGCAGAGATATTACTTTGCTGACAAAGGTCCATATAGTCAAAGCTATGGTTTTTACAGTAGTCATGTATAAATGTGAGAGCTGGACCATAAAGAAGGCTGGGCAATGAAGAACTGATACTTTTGAACTATGGTGCTGGAGAAGATTCTTGAGAGTCCCTTGGACAGCAAGGAGATCAAACCAGTCAATCCTAAAGGAAATAGGGAATATTCAACCCTGAATATTCATTGGAAGGACTGAGGCTAAAGCTGAAACTCCAATACTTTGGCCACCCGATGCAAAGAGGGGACTCATTAGAAAAGAACCTAGTGCTGGGAAAGATAGAGGGCAGGAGGAGAAGGGGGCAACAGAGGATGAGATGGCTGGATGGTATGACCAAGTCAATGGACATGAGTTTGAGCAAACTCTGGGAGACAGTGAAAGACAGGGAAGCCTGGAGTACTGCAGTCTATGGGGTTGCAAAGTGTCAGACATGACTTAGCAACTGAACAAAACAATAATACACACACACACATATATCTTGATACGTGACACATATACAATGGAATACTACTCAGCCATAAAAAGAACAATATTTTACCAGCTGCAGCGACATGGGTGTACTTGAAGGGCATTATTCTAGTGAATTGTTAGAAAAAGACAAATATTGTATGATACACTCCTACGTAGAATCTTAAAAATACAACAAACTAGTGAATATATAAGAAAAACAAAAGCAGACCTGCAGATAGAGAGAACAAACCAGTGGTTACCAGTTGGGGGTGGGATGAAATACAGAGGTGGGAGAGTGGGAGAGTGGGAGGTACTAAGTTTGGTGAAAGATAGGCTCAAGGATGTATGTACAGCATGGGGAATGTAGCCAATATTTTATAGTAACTAAAAATGGGGTGCAACCTTTAAAATAGATGTGTGTGCTGTGTGTGTGTGTGTGTAGTTTCTGATAGTTTTTATGGAACAGCTACTGGCAAATGGAACAAATACATACATATATAATCAAAGTACATTCACATATTTACATGTATTTTTTAATATACCTATATTACCTAAACTTGTTTGTAAATTTATTCATATAAAGTGGATTTATTTGTGTATTATAGTATATGTTCATGAACATATATTTCAAAGTCTATTCAATATCGCTAAGGTGCCAGTAACAGTTCCTTATGCATGATAGAACGACAATCAGTCCTTTTTTTCCTTTTGATGATCTGAATTTTTTAAAACTTTTCTACTATAGGGTGCCCACTTTCACCATTACTATTCAACATAGTTTTGGAAGTTTTGGCTACAGCAATCAGAGCAGAAAAAGAAATAAAAGGAATCCAAATTGGAAAAGAAGAAGTAAAACTCTCACTGTTTGCAGATGACCTGATCCTCTACATAGAAAACCCTAAAGACTCCACCAGAAAATTACTAGAACTAATCAATGAATATAGTAAAGTTGCAGAATATAAAATCAACACACAGAAATCCCTTGCATTCCTACACACTAATAATGAGAAAATAGAAAGAGAAATTAAGGAAACAATTCCATTCACCATTGCAATGAAAATGATAAAATACTTAGGAATATATCTACCTAAAGAAACTAAGACCTATATATAGAAAACTATAAAACACTGGTGAAAGAAATCAAAGAGGACACTAATAGATGGAGAAATATACCATGTTCATGGATTGGAAGAATCAATATAGTGAAAATGAGTATACTACCCAAAGCAATTTATAGACTCAATGCAATCCCTATCAAGCTACCAATGGTATTCTTCACAGAGCTAGAACAAATAATTTCACAATTTGTATGGAAATACAAAAAACCTCGAATAGCCAAATCTATCTTGAGAAAGAAGAATGGAACTGGAGGAATCAACCTACCTGACTTCAGGCTCTACTACAAAGCCACAGTCATCAAGACAGTATGGTACTGGCACAAAGACAGAAATATAGATCAATGGAACAAAATAGAAAGCCCAGAGATAAGTCCACGCACATATGGACACCTTATCTTTGACAAAGGAGGCAAGAATATACAATGGATTAAAGACAATCTCTTTAACAAGTGGTGCTGGGAAAACTGGTCAACCACTTGTAAAAGAATGAAACTAGACCACTAACACCATACACAAAAATAAACTCAAAATGGATTAAAGATCTAAACGTAAGACCAGAAACTATAAAACTCCTGGAGGAGAACATAGGCAAAACACTCTCCAACATACATCACAGCGGGATCCTATATGACCCACCTCTCAGAATATTGGAAATAAAAGCAAAAACAAAGAAATAGGACCTAATTAAACTTAAAAGCTTCTGCACAACAAAGGAAACTATAAGCAAGGTGAAAAGACAGCCTTCAGAATGGGAGAAAATAATAGCAAATGAAGCAACTGACAAACAACTAATCTCAAAAATATACAAGCAACTCCTACAGCTCAATTCCAGAAAAAGAAATGACCCAATCAAAAAATGGGCCA
>NW_011494746.1:2656463-2656995 GCF_000754665.1 Bison bison bison | reverse complement strand
CAGACATTTCTCCAAAGAAGACATACAGATGGCTAACAAACACATGAAAAGATGCTCAACATCACTCATTACCAGAGAAATGCAAATCAAAACCACTATGAGATACCATTTCATGCCAGTCAGAATGGCTGTGATCCAAAAGTCTACAAGCAATAAATGCTGGAGAGGGTGTGGAGAAAAGGGAACCCTCTTACACTGTTGGTGGGAATGCAAACTAGTACAGCCACTATGGAGAACAGTGTAGAGATTCCTTAAAAAACTGGAAATAGAACTGTCTTATGATCCAGCAATCCCACTGCTGGGCATACACACTGAGAAAACCAGAATTGAAAGAGACACATGTACCCCAATGTTCATCGCAGCACTGTTTATAATAGCCAGGACATGGAAGCAACCTAGATGTCCATCAGCAGATGAATGGATAAGAAAGCGGTGGTACATATACACAATGGAGTATTACTCAGCCATTAAAAAGAATACATCTGAATCAGTTCTAATGAGGTAGATGAAACTGGAGCCTATTATACCTAGC
>NW_011494746.1:2653785-2656363 GCF_000754665.1 Bison bison bison | reverse complement strand
ATGCACATATATGGAATTTAGAAAGATGGTAACAATAACCCTGTATACGAGACAGCAAAAGAGACACTGATGTATAGAACAGTCTTTTGGACTCTGTGGGAGAGGGAGAGGGTGGGATGATTTGGGAGAATGGCATTGAAATATGTATAATATCATGTATGAAACGAGTCACCAGTCCAGGTTCGATGCATGATACTGGATGCTTGGGGCTGGTGCACTGGGAAGACCCAGAGGGATGGTATGGGGAGGGAGGAGGGAGGAGGGTTCAGGATGGGGAACACATGTATACCTGTGGCAGATTCATTTTGATATATGGCAAAACCAATACAATATTGTAAAGTTAAATAAAATTAAATTTAAAAAAATAAAGGTAATTTCAGGTTGCCTTCAAAAAAAAAACTTTTCTACTATAATGGATTCATATATGGGTTTGAGTTATTTTTAATGAAATTTATTTATAAAAATATTTGCTTCAAGAATGCCCAAAATATTGAAGTTTGGGAAAAAAAGTACCCCAAGAATAAAGCCTGCTGGTTCTGATATTTGTCTCCAGGTCACTTAGCTGTGGCAAATGAGACAAGTTACTTACTTGAGAATAAGCAAGTTCTGAATCTAGATACAGGTCCCGGGGTAAACCAGGGATGTAGTGGTGCTCAGGGTTGGCCAAAAACTATTGCAGATGTTGGAAGAAAGTCTGCTTGAGAGACAGACCATGATTTCAGACCATTTCAATGAGGGTCAAATGGAAATCATCCAATAGAGCACATGACTCCAGGGAGGTCCAGCACAAGGGGTGCCATATAGTGTGGGTGGCACCAGGGACCAGCCAACTGGGAGGGAATGCATAGCATCCGTGATGCATGTTCAATGCACCAAGTACTAAAGAATCAAATATTCATCACAGTGAGGAAACTGAGGCTCAGACAGGCAGAGAAAACTAGCATTTGGTGAGCATGGCCTATCTGCCAGGCATTGTACCCTGTGTTTTCATAAACATTATGAGAGCTGCCCAAGGTCATACAGGTAGTAAGTCGGAGAGTTGAAATTCAAACCCAAGTTTTCTGATTTCATGCCTAGTGCTTTTCCTACTCACTCTACTGCCCCGTTTGTAGCTCTGCATCATGAAACATCGTCTCAGGAATCCATTCGAGCTGGAGTCATGGATTGCCTCCTTCTTGGCTATTCTTTGCTGAAGCCAGCACTGGCAATGCTGCTCAGATAGAACACTCTCCTGAGGGCAGCATCACACACAGGCATAACTGCTATTTTCTCCCATGCCGGAGAAGCAGGCAGCGTTTCTATCATTCTCCCTATTTCCACCATTTTTCTGGCTCTAACTTCCAACAATTTTTTGAAAGAAACAAAATGAACCAGTTTAAAAGAACATTATTCATACTTTCAAAGGACATGATCACAGTGAGCAGGCGAATTTAAGGATGACAAAGGAAGGACACAGATTGTTCTTTGGGTGAATGAAGAACACTGGTTGATGAAGGCCTAGAACCGTGCAGCTCCTAAGATTTTTTTCAGCCAGTTTATATTATACTGTTTGCAATCCCATGGACTTTAACCAACCAGGCTCCTCTGTCCATGGAATTTTCCAAGCAAGCATACTGAAGTGGGTTGCCATGGCCTCTTCCAGGGTATCTTCCCCAGGGATCGAACCCATGTCTCTTATGTCTTCTGCATTGGCAGGCAGGTTCTTTACCACTAGCACCACCTGGTAAGCCCAAGCAATTATTCAGTTCAGTTCAGTTCAGTCGCTCAGTCATGTCCGACTCTTTGCGACCCCATGAATCTCAGCATGCCAGGCCGCCCTGTCCATCACCAACTCCCGGAGTTCACTCAGACTCACATCCATTGAGTCAGTGATGCCATCTAACCATCTCATCCTCTGTCATCCCCTTCTCTTCCTGCCCTCAATAATTCCCAGTATCAAGGTCTTTTCAAATGAGTCAGTTCTTCATATCAGGAGGCCAAAGTATTTGAGTTTCACCCTTAACATCAGTCCTTCCAATGAACACCCAGGATTGATCTACTTTAGGATGGACTGGTTTGATTTCCTTGCAGTCCAAGGGACTCTCAAGAGTCTTCTCCAACACCACAGTTCAAAAGCATCAATTCTTTGGCGCTCAGCTTTCTTTATAGTCCAACTCTCACATCCATACATGACTACTGGAAAAACCATAGCCTTGACTAGATGGACATTTGTTGGCAAAATAACATCTCTGCTTTTTAATATGCTGTCTAGGTTGGTCATAGTTTTTCTCCAAAGGAGTAAGTGTCTTTTAATTTCATGGCTGCAGTCACCATCTGCAGCAATGTGAAGCCCCAAAAAATAAAGTCAGCCACTGTTTCCACTGTTTTCCCATCTATTTGCCATGAAGTGATGGGACTGGATGCCATGATCTTTGTTTTCTGAATGTTGAGCTTTAGGCCAACTTTTTCACTCTCCTCTTTCACTTCCATCAAGAGGCTCTTTAGTTCTTCTTCACTTTCTGCCACAAGAGTGGTATCACCTGCATATCTGAGGTTATTGATATTTCTCCTGGCAATCTTGATTCCAGCTTGTGTTTCT
>NW_011494746.1:2653093-2653685 GCF_000754665.1 Bison bison bison | reverse complement strand
AGTTCAGTTCAGTCGCTCAGTCATGTCCGACTCCTTTGCGACCCCATGAATCTCAGCATGCCAGGCCGCCCTGTCCACTCACCAACTCCCGGAGTTCACTCAGACTCACATCCATCGAGTCAGTAATGCCATCCAGCCATCTCATCCTCTGTCATCCCCTTCTCCTCCTGCCCTCAACCCCTCCCAGCATCAGAGTCTTTTCCAATGAGTCAACTCTTCACATAAGGTGGCCAAAGTACTGGAGATTCAGCTTTAGCATCATTCCTTCCAAAGAACATCCAAGACCGATCTCCTTTAGAATGGACTGGTTGGATCTCCTTGCAGTCCAAGGGACTCTCAAGAGTCTTCTCCAACACCACGGTTCAAAAGCATCAATTCTTCAGCCCTCAGCTTAAGTGATAACAAAAGCCAAATATTTGACTTTATTTTTTATACTCACTTTTTCAAGATTTACTAGTTAGTTCACTCGCTCAGTCATGTCCAACTCTTTGTGACCCCATGAACTGAAGCACACCAGGCCTCTCTGTCCATCACCAACTCCTGGAGCCTACCCAAACTCATGTCCATTGAGTCAGTGATGCCATCTAACCAT
>NW_011494746.1:2648314-2652993 GCF_000754665.1 Bison bison bison | reverse complement strand
TCACCTGCATATCTGAGGTTATTGATATTTCTCCTGGCAATCTTGATTCCAGCTTGTGTTTCTTCCAGCCCAGCATTTCTCATGATGTACTCTGCATAGAAGTTAAATAAGCAGGGTGACAATATACAGCCTTGACGTACTCCTTTTCCTATTTGGAACCAGTCTGTTGTTCCATGTCCCATTCGAACTGTTGCTTCCTGACCTGCATATAGGTTTCTCAAGAGGCAGGTCAGGTGGCCTGGTAATCCCATCTCTTTCAGAATTTTCCACAGTTTATTGTGATCCACACAGTCAAAGGCTTTGGCATAGTCAATAAAGCAGAAGTAGATGTTTTTCTGGAACCCTTGTTTTTTCGACGATCCAGCAGATGTTGGCAATTTGATCTCTGATTCCTCTGCCTTTTCTAAATCCAGCTTGGACATCTGGAAGTTCATGGTTCATGTATTGCTGAAGCCTGGCTTGGAGAATTTTAAGCATTACTTTACTAGCGTGTGAGGTGAGTGCAATAGTGCGGTAGTTTGAGCATTCTTTGGCATTGCCTTTCTTTGGGATTGGAATAAAAACTGACCTTTTCCAGTCCTGTGGCCACTGCTGAGTTTTCCTTATTTGCTGGCATATTGAGTGCAGCACTTTCACCGCATCATCTTTCAGGATTTGAAATATCTCAACTGGAATTCTATCACCTCCACTAGCTTTGTTCGTAGAGATGCTTCTAAGGCCCACTTGACTTCACATCCCAGGATGTGAGTGATCACATCCTGACTCTAGGTGAGTGATCATACCATCATGATTATCTGGGTCATGAAGATCTTTTTTGCATAGTTCTTCTGTGTATTCTTGCCACCTCTTCTTAATATCTTCTGCATCTGTCAGGTCTATACCATTTCTGTCCTTTATTGAGCTCATCTTTGCATGAAATATTCTGTTGGTATCTCTAATTTTCTTGAAGAGATCTCTAGTCTTTACCATTCTATTGTTTTCCTCTATTTCTTCACATTGATCACTGAGTAAGGCTTTCTTATCTCTCCTTGCTTTGCTTTGGAACTCTGCATTCAAATGTATATATCTTTCCTTTTCTCCTTTGCTTTTTGATCCTCTTGTTTTCAAGATTAGGTATGGGTATTATCGTTTTCATCCATCCAGTCTCCCATCTGTCCACCCATTCATCCATCCTTTTATCTATTCTCCTATCCATCCACTAACCCATCCATTTGATCAATCTTCCACCTCAATATGCCATACACTGAGCTATGTGCCAGGAATCCAAAGACCTTGGGGCATGGCCCCTGCTTTCAGAGCACCCACTTCCATCTGGATCTACTTGGCAATCATTCCTGGAATATAAGCACCTCTAGACATAATGATAACCTCTTTAAATGATTAAATATCACAAGCGTGACTACATCATGGGTTCTCAGATGTTACATCAATACAAATCACCTGGAGTTCTTATTAAACTGCAGATTCTGATGCAGATCTGGGCAGCAAGATCCCCCATTTCTAATTAGCTCCCAGGGCTCCCCTGGTGACCCAGACCATAGAGAAGCTGCCTGCAATGCAGGTTGAGAAGATGCCCTGGAGAAGGGAATGGCTACCCACACCAGTATTCTTGCCTGGAGAATTCCATGGACAAAAGAGCCTGGAGGGCTTCAGTCTGTGGGGTTCAAAGAGTTGGACATGACTGAGCAACTAACACTAACCTAAACACTAATGCTTATATCATCAGTCCTTGGACCATGCTTTGAAAGCCAAGTTTTATTTTACAGTATATAGAGATGACATTAAATTCTAGATTTTTGTACACCAGAAAGAGCCAGTCTTCACAAATTCAAGGGTAGATATACCACCACCAAATTCACTTTTCTTATCCTGCTTCAGGGAAACATCTTCACAGAAGTGGTTTAGGCTTTAACTTATTATATATATAACCCCTACACTTTCCCTTCCAAAAATTAAGAGTTCAGTTGAATTTTTTTGTTTGTTTTTGTATTTCATAGAGCTTCTTCAATTTTCTCTCAAGAAAGGCAGAGTGTGGCTTCAGAAATCCACTGAGAATTAGAGAATTAGAAGCACTTCAGAACACGGGGTGGGGATCCAGAGCTAATCACCCTAAGCCTGCAGGCTCTGTTAGGAATCCATC
Source organism: Bison bison bison (assembly GCF_000754665.1). Lineage (NCBI taxonomy): Eukaryota > Metazoa > Chordata > Mammalia > Artiodactyla > Bovidae > Bison > Bison bison. The sequence continues at coordinate 2,650,853 of NW_011494746.1, read as the reverse complement.
AAGATCATGTTTGTCTTGTACTGCAGACCCACAGAGGCACCTGCAATTCATTCTGATGGCTACAAGCCACCAGGTACCTAACAGCTTGTGGGTGATTAAGAATGAATTATGGATCTTTCATTAAAAAGGTCCCAGGAAAAAAGTGGGGACAGATGCCAGATATGTTTACATTACTTACAGGGCTTAGCAGTCATGAGCACTCACAGTTATTTTCTGGTAATGCCTCTTTTTAATTTTGCCATATTTTTAAGTGGCACTTGTCCTTTGGTGTCATAGTTGCGCTGCCTTCGTGCAACTTTTGCAAATAAGGGGAATTCCTTTCTTTCTAAGATCCAGAAATCTTTGGGTGTCATTCTCTCCCAGGATAAAAGAAATTGGCAATGATCTTCACCAAATAATGTTGGACACACATTTTTTAAGTAAAAGATGATTTCAGAGCAATACCTCATTAACATTCTCTATACTTTAAAGAGAATATTCTATGATACTGTTTACAAAGCCTGTATTGGTACACAGTTTCTAGTTCAATTACAGAAGACTCAAATTATTTTTTCAGGGCCACAGAGAGTGCAATTGAATCTCAAAATCTTTGGGAAATATGCCCACACTCTAAAATGCACAGATATACTTCTTTTTAGTAAAATAAACCCTTCTTTTATTTGTTGTTTCCTTGACACTGTCACAAGATTATTACATCATATTTAATTGGAGAAGGAAATGGCAACCCACTCCAGTATTCTTGCCTGGAGAATCCCAGGGATGGGGGAGCCTGGTGGCCTGCCGTCTATGGGGTCTCACAGAGTTGGACACGACTGAAGTGACTTAGCAGCAGCAGCAGGAATACTACTCAGCCATAAAAAGGATGAAATAATGCCATTTGAAGCAACACAGAAGGACCTAGAGATTATCATACTAAGTAAGGTAAGCCAGACAAAGATATATATATATGTGTCCCAAACTCCTAATTTATCCCTCTTCCTCTTTCCCCTTTGGTAACCATAGATTTGTTTTCTATGTCTATGGGTCTGTTTCTGTTTTATATATAAGTTCATTTGTATCATTTTTTTTTAATTCCACATATATTGTCTTTGGCTTATATACATAAAAATATATACATATATATATATATATGGGGTTCAAAGTGTGTTTGTGTGTATGTGTATATATATATTGGGCTTCCCTGATAGCTCAGTTGGTAAGGAATCCACCTGCAATGCAGGAGACCACAGTTTGATTCCTGTGTTGGGAAGATCCCCTGGAGAAGGGAAAGGCTACCCACTCCAATATTCTGGCCTGGAGAATTCCATGGACAGTATAGTCCATGGTGGGTTTACAGAGTCGGACACAACTGAGCAACTTTCACTTCATATACCTATATATATATATATATATATGACCAGTCCATTCTGAAGGAGATCTGCCCTGGGATTTCTTTGGAAGGAATGATGCTAAAGCTGAAACTCCAGTACTTCGGCCACCTCATGCAAAGAGTTGACTCATTGGAAAAGACTCTGATGCTGGGAGGGATTGGGGGCAGGAGGAGAAGGGGACAACAGAGGATGAGATGGCTGGATGGCATCACTGACTCGATGGATGTGAGTCTGAGTGAACTGCAGGAGTTGGTGATGGACAGAAAGGCCTGGTGTGCTGTGATTCATGGGGTTGCAAAGAGTCAGACACAACTGAGCGACTGATCTGATCTGATATATATACATGATAACCAGCAAGGACCTACTATATAGCACAGGGAACAATGCTCAATATTTTGCAATAACCTATAAGGAAAAAGAAAGAATATCAAAAAGAATATATATATATACACATACACATCTGAATAACTTTGCTGTATATCTGCAACTAATACATTATAAATCAACTATACTTCAATAAAAAGTTGTTAACTTAATGGTGAAGATAAAGGTGAGCACCACAGTGATTAAAAACGAATCACATTTAAGTAGGACACCGTAAGATGGAAAGTTCTCAGAGGATAGAAAAATGGTTTACTTAAATTGCTCCATACTAATAAGCACTGTAGGGCCCTCAACATCCATTGCCAGAAGATGCATCTGGTTAGGGCACACCAGGCTAGGACATGCCTCATGGAACGCTACTCCAAGACTATTACAGAATGTGCCAATGATATAAACCAGAAAAGGCTGCATTTTAACCTCTGTGACTCAAGCATTACAGACTGTGGTTTCAAGAAAGGGTTAGGAGTCAGGATGCCATTGGGTACAGGCTGAACAAACGTGCAGCCAAGAGAACCAGAAGCATCGACTTCCCAGAAGAGACCATGAAGCAGAGCCCCATGTTTTGTTGATTAGTCGCTAAGTCGTGTCCAACTCTTTGCGATCCCATGGACTGTAGCCTGCGGGTTCCTCTGTCCATGGAAGTCTCCAGACAAGAATACTGGAGTGGGTTGCCATTTCTTCCTCCAGGAACATTCCCCAACCCACATCTCCTGCACTGCAGGTGGGTTCTTTACCACTGAGCCGCTGGGGAAGCCGTCAGAGCCCCATACGTTACCTTAAATACT
>NW_011494746.1:2641733-2648214 GCF_000754665.1 Bison bison bison | reverse complement strand
TTCCTTTTTTTTTTTTTTTCTGATGTAGATATTTAAATTTCTCCATAACATTAGAGTTACAACTTACTTTCCTGGGATGAAAACTGTAAAACTAACTGACAAACACTCTGTGGGATTTCTACAAGGCAACAGGTTTGTTTCCATTACAGAACATCCAGAGTTTTTACCTCTTTCAATTTACCTATGTTACTGCTTCCCAAACCTCTAAGAACAGAGGGGCTCTGGTTCTTAATTAAAAAGGAAGGCACGAAGAAAGTCCTAGGAAGACTCACCTATCTGAACTGTCAATCTGAAATCTGCCTGACAGGCAGTGTTATAAAAATTTTTGCTAGCATTTGCTTTTGAACACTTTCACCTGCGGTTCTCAAAATCAGTTCCCTATAAAGATACTATCTCTATTTATGCTTCTTTACAATTAAAGTTTTAATGGCATCAGAAGTACTCAAGGCAGAAACCCAGCCTGAGATGGAGATTGTGAAGCAGTGTACTTAGGCTCTACAAGTGGACAAGAGTTATTATCAGTATCTGTTCAATTATAGTGAAGATGGTTTACCATGGACAATTGGTTGCCTAATACATTTCTGTTGCCTCCATCTCATCTTTCTAGTGTAATAGTACCCCTACAGATGAATTATCTCCACCTTATTAGGTACAGTCTATTAGAGCTCTCAACTGGATCAGGCATGCGGTAGTTCAATCAGAGTGAACTTCAGGAGTTTCGAAGGAAGTGTTAAAAAAGCCATATTCTCTTTCCTGGTGGGCATAATTTCAGAAAGATCTTTCTACTTTAAAGGTGGAGACTGAAACTGCTGGGGATGCCCCGTGAAGACTAGGAATGGGGCCCACAGAGTAGAAGGCAAAGAAATTCAGCATCACAAGCTGGTAAAAGCCCTGCAGTAAGCTGTGTTTGAAAATAGATATCTATCCCTGGATTTTTACTTCTGGAAATAATAATTCACTTTTTGACCTTAGATATTTTGGATCAGGAATTCAGGGATTTGTTACAGAAATCCAGAATTGTCAGCTTTTCTACCAGGTGTTAAAAATTGTTATTTTTTTCCTTGCTACTTATAATGAAATTTCAGTGAGCTGTCTCAAGGAAGACAAAAGAGTGGGGGCAGGGGAGGTGAACATTTTTGATTTAGATATAATCTTGTTTTCCCTTTTTCAAAACTTTCATCCTTTTCTTTCTCTCTCTCATCAAATATTTTGTCAGGATTAAGATGCTAATAAGCACTTCAATGAGTTGACTAGGTTTTCACTGCCTTTTTTTTTTTAACTGTGTTTAAGCATAGTTCCTGGTGTGCTGTTAGTAAAATTGTTAAATTGGGGCAAAAGAAAAAGAACATAGTTGATTTACCAGTTTGATAAGTAAACCAATTGAGAGTTGGTTGCATTTGTTTTTAATAGAATGATAATGATGATGATGATGATGATGGTAAGTAGCCTTTCTTGAATATTTTCTGTATGGGGAACAAAATGCAAAATGCTTGGCCTTAACTCATTTTATCCTTAAACCTACTTAGGAGGCAGTGGTGTGCTGGCAAGCCAATTCCAGGGGATAGAGAGTGTGATATTTTGGTTTATGATATGAAATACATATTTGGTCTTTGTCCTTGTTTCTAGCACAGAGCTCCCTTGGAATTTTTTAAGTTCTCAGAGTGATTAAGGTGTCTTTTGCTTTGTTAATGAGGTGGCTTTTGGAATTACTTTATGTTAATGAGGTGACTTAGGTCACCTAAGGACAAGGACTCATCTGCAGAGGAACCAGCCACTTGATTAGAGAGCTGGAACTTTCAGTCCCATCCCCTGATCTCTGGGGATTGGGGAGAGGCCAGAAGTTGAATCAATCACAAAAGCGCCAACAATTTAATCAACATAGCTGTGTGATGAAGCTTCTGTAAAAATCTGAACGGACTGGGTTCAGAGAGCTTCCAAGTTGGTGAACACATGAGGATTTCGGGAGAAAGGAACACTCCAAGAAGGCAGGGAACTTCCCTGTCCCTTCCCACATACCTTGCCATCTGCATCAATTCTATTCTGCTGTTACTGAGTGATACCCATTTGTAATAAACCAGTAATCCAGTAAGTAAAATGTTTCTCTGGGTTCTGTAAGCCACTCTAGAAAATTATTCAAAACTGAGGAAAGTGTCTTGGGAACCCCCTGACTAAGTCAGTCTGTCAAAAGTAGGTGGGGGTAAGGGGCAGTCTTGTAGGACTAAATCCTCAATTTGTGGAATCTGATGTTATTTCTGGTAGATAGAATCAAGTTGAATTGTAGGACACCCAACTGGTGTCCCAAGTATTGCTTATTGGTATGAGGGAAACCAGACTTCCCAGGTGGCACAGTAATAAAGAAGCTGCCTGCCAATGCAGGAGATGCAAACAGGTTTGATCTCTGAGTGGAGAAGTTACTCTGGAATAGGAATGGAATTACTTTATGTTATGAATACCCTCTCCAGTATTCTTACCTGGAAAATCCCAAGGACAGAGGAGCCTGGTGAGCTGCCAACCCAGGGGATTGTAAAGAGTCTGACATGACTGAGCACACACACACTCATGAGGGAAACCACCCCCATCCCACCAATGCACATATTAGAATTAGGTCCAGGGACCTAATTTAGGGAGAAAACCCTGATTTACAGAGTTTGCCAATTTCTGTGGTATAAATTCTCCCACTGTAGCTGATTTTAAGCAGTCAATGGTTTAAACAGTGGCTTGAAAAATTCATGCATACTTAACGATTAGCCCTTGGCAACCAGTCCAATAGACTCCAATACAACACTGGAGGAACTGGAATCCCAGAGGCTATGCAGTTTACCCAAACCCAGCAGTGTGTCAACCCTGGCCTGTGTTACTCCAGCGCCCAATCTCTACAGCCCTTTCAAATCATGGGGCAGGTTTTCACTCTTTATTTGAGAAAAACATATGGGATTGCAAAGTATTTCAAATATCCTTTGCATTTAGATAAATTATATTTAGTGGGGCTATTTAAAGAACATTCAAGTCTTCTATAATTTACCAATAAAGAGCCAAGAATCTACAATAAATATAGCATTTGTATTAACAACTATGAGTAATAGTCACCAAGCTCTTCTGCTACAGAGTGTTTTGAAGATAATCTTTCTATGTCTAGTATGTCTGGGAATGTTAATGAAAATTGAAGAAATGATTAAAAAAGAATGGAGCACCAACTAAGGATGATTTATCAGCATGTTTCAGCGCTAAACCCTGTCCCAATTCAAGTGTCGCCATGTGTCTTAATTTTACCACAACCCTTTCCAAGAGGTTTCCAGGAAATTTATATGTGGGTTTTGAGCCCATGAAAGATATTGAGTTAAAACTATGGATTTAAAGTCATTGTACTTGTGTGTGTGTGTGTATGTGTGTGTGTGTGTGTGAGAAAGAGAGAGAGAGAGAGCACACGTGCTTTAGTACCAAATATTCCCATACTATGGAAAATTCAGTAAATTATAACTGATAAGATATAACCCACAGTACTTCCCTTTCAGCACCCATGCAGGCCTGCCTACAGTCTTTCTTGACTCATAAGTAAAGGACTTTGCATATGTTGTTTGTTATTTCAATCTGAGTCTAAAAGCCACAGCAAAGTAAAATTGATAACAATTATACACATTAGATAATTGACATCTTTGCATAGCAGAGCTATTAGTGTTCACTAGATAACAGGCATAAAAGCACTTTGGAAAATTCAAGGCACTGCACAAATGTGAGGAATTAGTATCAAGCAAAAAAAAAAATCTCAAAGATTATTTCTCTGCAACTCAATTTATACACATTATTTTCAAACAGTAAATGATAACAAAGTAGAAACTTCCCCTCTAAACACATGTAAATAAAACTAATAACTAAAAGTGGCTCTAGGAGTTATATATTTTGTGTATATTTTAAGAAGCATCATTTTTAGTGTTGACTGAAAAAATACAGTGTGAGAGTTGTACGTTAATTACTAGGGGCAAAGTGAGGACTACAGCCCATGAGCCAGCATTTCAAATAGCTTGAGAAACTGCTCCAAAGAGGTAGGGTCAGTGTATATGTGATTTTGGTGACAGGGGGCGGTGGGGGGCGGGGGGCAGTACAGGCAATTAAGCATATATTTTTGCAGAAGTTTACTGCTAGTCATGAGGAGCAGACGTCACCATGAAGGATTTTACTGCTTTTCCAGAGATGAGAAAATGCAAGAATTGGGCTCATAAAACCTTCTGAAAATATCTAACTATCTAAAGGCCTATTCTGCCAGTTTTTCACAGAGCACAGAGTGCCTCATTCCTGATCTCCACCCTGAACTTCTTTCAGAGGGTATTGAAAGTCAGTGTTCATTGCAGCTTGTGATTTAATCCTTATAGAGGCAGATGGCAAGTGTCAATTTTTAGCTGGCCATTATTTTTCAGGAAACTTGATCATACCCCTATCCATTACCAAAGGTACTAGTTCTCTTAGGAAATAGGATGCAATTTTATATGTGAATATTTACATCAATTGTTTAGTTTTTAAAACCTCATACCATTAAGAAATTAAGTTTACTTAGGTAGGATAATCATGCTGAGGGAAATCAACCCTGAATACTCATTGGAAGGACTGATGCTAAAGTGGAAGCTCCAGTATTTTGGTCATCTGATGCAAATAGCTGACTCATTGGAAAAATCCCTGATGCCTGAAAAGATGGAGGGCAGGAGGAGAAGAGCACATTAGAAGATGAGATGGTTGGATGGCATCACCAATGCAGTGGACATGAACTTGGGCAAACTTCAGGAGATGGTGAGGGACAGGGAGACCTGGCATGCTGCAGTCCATGGGATCACAAAGAGCCGGACTTGACCGGGCAACTGAACAACAGCAACAAATCATATTGAGATTGTATTTTTAAAAAGAGTTCTTATCTGTTGGAGTCACATAATAAAGTATTTACAGATGAAATAATATAGTGTCTAGGATTTGCCTTAAAATATCTGGGGAGGGAGATGTTGGTAGAGGACATGGATAAAATGAGATTGGCCATGTGTGATAAAAGTTGAATCTGGGCTGATAGGTACATGGAATCTGTTTACTAGTCAGAGTTTTGAGATGTTTGAAGCTTTCCATAATGAAAGTTTAAGAAAACACACCTCAAACCAATATTTCATACACTGTAGAACATTCCTAAGGGCTGAATAAAAAGATATGGGAAGGGCTTCCCTGGTGATTTTGTGGTTAAGAATCTGCCTTGCAATGCAAGGAACACCAGTTTAATCCCTGGCCCAGGAAAATCCGATATGCTGCAGGGCAACTGAGCCTGTGCGCCACAACTACTGAAGCCTGTGTGCCTGGAACCTGTGCTCCACAACAAGAGAAGCCACCTCAGTGAGAAGCCTGCGTCCCACAGTGAAGAGTAGCTCCCACTCACTGCGACTTGAGAAAGCCCGTGTGCGGCAACGAAGACCTGGCACAGCCAAAAATAAATAAATTAATAAAATAAAAATTGTTAAAAATGATATGGGAAAAATCATTGCCAAAACACCCATTGTTACTGATCTTACTGACCAATTTTGTCTGATCTAGTCCAATTCACTCTCACATTGCTGCCAAAGTTATATTTCTAAAAATTAAGTTTATTTGTGGAATTCCCTTGCTCAGAAAACCTCTTTTGAGACCCCACTGCCTTAATGATATCATTAGTGTTACTTCTGTAACCCCACAACAGTTCAGTTCAGTTGCTCAGTCATATCCAACTCTTTGCAACCCCATGAATTGCGGCATGCCAGACCTCCCTGTCCATCACCAACTCCTGTGGTTCACCTAAACCCATGTCCATCAAGTCCGTGATGCCATCCAACCATCTCATCCTCTGTCGTCCCCTTCTCTTCCTGTCCTCAATCTTTCCCAGCATCAGGGTCTTTTCAAATGAGTCAGCTCTTCCCATTAGGTGGCCAAAGTATTGGAGTTTCAGCTTTAACATCAGTCCTTCCAATGAACACCCAGGACTGATCTCCTTTAGGATGGACTGGTTGGATCTCCTTGCAGTCCAAGGGACTCTCAAGAGTCTTCTCCAACACCACAGTTCAAAAGCATCAGTTCTTCAGCGTTCAGCTTTCTTCACAGTCCAACTCTCACATCCATACATGACCACAGGAAAAACCATAGCCTTGATTAGACGGGCTTTTGTTGGCAAAGTAATGTCTCTGCTTTTTAATATGCTGTCTAGATTGGTCATAACTTTTCTCCCAAGGACTAAGTGTCTTTTAATTTCATGGCTGCAGTCACCATCTGCAGTGAGTTTGGAGCCCAGAAAAATAAAGTCTGACACTGTTTCCACTGTTTACCCATCTATTTCCCATGAGGTGATGAGACCAGATGCCATAATCTTTGTTTTCTGAATGTTGAGCTTTAGGCCAACTTTTTCACTCTTCTCTTTCACTTTCATCAGCAGGCTCTTTAGTTCTTCACTTTCTGCCATAAGGGTGGTGTCATTTGCATATCTGAG
>NW_011494746.1:2640380-2641495 GCF_000754665.1 Bison bison bison | reverse complement strand
TATCTGAGGTTATTGATATTTCTCCCAGTAATCTTGATTCCAGCTTGTGCTTCTTCCAGTCCAGCGTTTCTCATGATGTACTCTGCATAGAAGTTAAATAAGCAGGGTGACAATTTACCATGATGTACTCTGCATAGAAGTTAAATAAGCAGGGTGACAATATACAGCCTTGACGTACTCCTTTTCCTACTTGGAACCAGTCCGTTGTTCCATGTCCAGTTCTAACTGTTGCTTCCTGATCTGCATATAGGTTTCTCAAGAGGCAGGTCAGGTGGCCTGGTATTCCCATCTCTTTCAGAATTTTCCACAGTTTATCGTGATCCACACAGTCAAAGGCTTTGGCATAGTCAATAAAGCAGAAATAGATGTTTTTCTGGAACTCTCTTGCTTTTTCCATGATCCAGCAGATGTTGGCAATTTGATCTCTGGTTCCTCTGCCTTTTCTAAATCCAGCTTGAACATCTGGAAGTTCACGGATCATGTATTGCTGAAGCCTGGTTTGGAGAATTTTAAGCATTACTTTACTTGTGAGATTACTTTAGCTACATTACTTTAGCATGTGAGATAAGTGCAATTGTGCGGTAGTTTGAGCATTCTTTGGCATTGCCTTTCTTTGGGATTGGAATGAAAAGTGATCTTTTCCAGTCCTGTGGCCACTGCTGAGTTTTCCTTATTTGCTGGCATATTGAGTGCAGCACTTTCACAGCCTCATCTTTCAGGATTTGGAATAGCTCAACTGAAATTCCATCACCTCCACTAGCTTTGTTCCTAGTGATGCTTCCTAAGGCCCACATGACTTCACATTCCAGGGTGTCTGGCTCTAGGTGAGTGATCACACCATCGTGATTATCTGGGTGATGAAAATCTTTTTTGTACAGTTCTTCTGTGTATTCTTGCCACCTCTTCTTAATATCTTCTGCTTCTGTCAGGTCCATACCGTTTCTGTCCTTTATTGAGCCCCTCTAAGTATGAAATGTTCCCTTGGTATCTCTAATTTTCTTGAAGAGATCTCTAGTCTTTCCCATTCTGTTGTTTTCCTCTATTTCTTTGCACTGACTGCTGAGGAAGGCTTTCTTATCTCTCCTTGCTTTGCTTTGGAACTCTGCATTCAAATG
>NW_011494746.1:2585867-2640280 GCF_000754665.1 Bison bison bison | reverse complement strand
TTTAGGTCATACCTGAATAGTCTAGTGGTTTTCTCCACTTTCTTCAATTTCAGTCTGAATTTGCCAATAAGGAGTTCATGATCTGAGCCACAGTCAGCTCCCAGTCTTGTTTTTGCTGACTATATAGAGCTCCACAACACTTTGGTCTTAATTCCCTTATAGAAACTTCTTATCTGGCATGATCTTTTTCTCCTCTCACATTTTTATCTCCTTAAGACTCTGAAATGCACAGGAAAAACCTGAAAGAACTTTTTGGCCAATCCAATATATACACATCTAAAAAATCTGACTAAGGAATATTAGGAATATACTAACTATTAGGAATATTAGGAATATACTATTAGGAATATTAGGAATATACTAACCCATTCCTGTATTCCTGCTTGGGTAATCCCATGGACAGAGGGACCTGGTAGGCTACAGTCCATGGGGTTGCAAAGAGTTGTACATGACTTAGCAACTGAGCACTAGTATGACCCTCAACAGAGAGTAATATTATCTGGTAATTCTCTCAGTACAAGATTGTATTGCTTTAATGTACAACCGTAATAAAAAAATCAACTTGGGTGCTTGCCCACAAGCAAGGATAGAAATAAGTAGATAAATTGGTTTTCATTAAAATTATTTTTATTAAAGGATACTATCAAGAGAATAAAAAGACAGTTCACTGCATGGGATAAACTATTTGCAAATCATATTTTGGACAAGAGTCTAGTATGCAGAAAATATAAAGAACTTTTACAACTCAACAACAAAAAGGCAAACAATGCAACTGAAAAAAATGAGCATAGGGCCTGAATAGATTTTTCTCCAAAGAAGATGAATGAACGGACAGCAAAGCAAATGTACGAAAAGATGCTCAATGTCATTAGTCATTAGGGAAATGCAAAGCAAAACTACAAGAAAATATCACTTTCCATTCACTGCATGGCTATAATAAAAACAATGACAACATAACAAGGGTTGATGACGATGTGGAGAAATTAGAACATGATATGTTGCCAATAGGAATGTAGAAGGGTGCAACCACTGTGCACAGTAGTTCGGCAGTTCCTTAATAAGTTATCACAGAATTACCACATGACCCAGTAATTCCATTTTTAGGTATATAACCAAAAAAATTGTAAATAGTGTTCAAATAAAAACTGGTACACAAATATTCATAGAGACACTTTTCACAATAGCCAAGGGAAACTGAAGTCTCTCAGTCATGTCCAACTCGTTGCGACCCCATGGACTGTAGCCTACCAGGCTCCTCTGTCCATGGGACTTTCCAGGCAAGAATACTGGAGTGGGTTGCCATTTCCTTCTCCAGGAGATCTTCCTGACCCAGGGATTGAACCCGGGTCTCCGACATTGTAGGCAGTCGCTTTACCATCTGAGCCACCAGGGAAGTCTAATAGCCAAGGGAGGAAACACCCAAATGTCTATCAGCTAATGCTAATGACTGGATAAAAAAAAAAAGTGGTATATTATACAATGGAACATAATTCAGTCATGAAAAAGGAATGAAGCACTGATACATTCTACAAAATGGGTGAACCTTGAACATGTGCTAAGTGAAAGAAGCCAGACACAAAAGTCACATATTGCATGATTCCATTTCTAGGAAATATCCAGAATAGTCAAATTCACAGAAACAGAAAGCAAATCAGTGGTTGCCAGAAGCCCGGGGAACGTGCAGGAACTGCTTAATGGGTGTAAGGTTTCCTTTTGGAAATAGTGATGGTTGCACTACATGGTGAATGCACTGTTACTGAATTTACACTTTTAAATGGTAAAAATAGTAACATTTGTTACACGTATTAATATTTTAACAAAATAAAAAATGATGTTTTCCAAGTCCAACTTGGGGATCTTCCCAACCCAGGGATTGAACGTTTGTCCCTTATGTCACCTGCATTGACAGGCGGGTTCTTTACCTTTAGCACCACCTGGGTATGTCCCCTGACATCCTTTTCCTCTCTCATGCTTTCATCCTCTTTCCTACTGTTTCCTTCCTCACAGCCTAAAACCATGTACATGTTTCTGCATTCCAATAAAGGACCTTCCTTAACCTCCGTTCAAATCTGTATAGAGCCAAGATCCTTGAAAAGCCACTGGGTGGCTTCTCTCTCCACTTCCCTCCACCTTCCACGCACCTACCCTATCCTGATTTGGTGCTCAGAACACCTCTAGGAGACTGTACTATTTTTATTCCATTCTACTACAATGAAAATGAGTCTTAGAATTGTTAAGTGACTTACTCAAGGTCATACAGGCAGCAAATGTTCAAGTTAAAAATCAAACACAACCTCTAGATCCCAAGCTCTTAACCAGATCAGGATTATAATAAGCTCTACCAGGATATAAGCTCCATGACAACAGGAATTTTGTGCCTTAAATTAAAAGGCAAAAACAAAGTAAATATTTTTCTTTCCCTTGAATCTAGAAGAGCACCATAAGCAATCTTCAGTGAATATCTATGGACTCACAACAGCATATAAATGATAAGCAATGCTTTGAGAGTAGAGGAATTCTAAGGAAGAAAATCCACATTCAGTGATCTTGATCCATTTAGAGATGTAACAGTTTGCAAACTGTACAATTCAAGTAAAGTCATCCTGATTTGGAGGTCTGACACAATTTTTGTCTCAGAGAATTTTGTTGGGTTTGGAAACTTTCCCATGAATATTCAAAAACTTCTGGTCTGAGACACTTGCATCTATATTATTGTAAGAGATTTTAAAAGTTCAGAAGAAAGGACTCTAATTGTGACTTAGGTCTTTAACTAGAGAGGTAATTTGAAATAGGAAGATAAGAGAGGGTAGCTTTTACATAGCTTAACCTGTCAGTCTATGAAAGTATATAAACACATTTGAGTGTTGTGTTTTCACAAACTTCTTATTTCATCTTGTTTTAATGTAAATGCCTAGTACTGTAAAATTTCCTTTGACAAGGTAAAACCACAGCTAGTAAGATGTATTTTTCACTTCTGAATTGCTGTCTTTTAAATATTATTTTGGGCTTCCCAAGTGGCGCTAGTGGTAAAGAACCCACCTGCCAATGCAGGAGACACAAGAGATGAAGCTTTGATCCCTGGGTAGAGAAGATCCGCTAGAGGAGGGCATGGCAACCCACTCCAGTATTCTTGCCTGGAGAATCCCATGGACAGAGGAGCTTAGTGGGCTACAGTCCATAGGGTCGCACAAAGTCAGATATGACTGAAGCAACTTAGCAGGCAGGCATGCAAATATTATTTTATTGATAGTAAAACAATGATTTGACTTATTTACTTATGGAATTTATCTATAATTAATTAGTTACCTATTCTAAACAACTAAAATTAAATATTCTAAATATTTGCACCCTATGATATAGGAAACAGAATAGAGGCATGAGAACAGGATGAAATAAAAAACATGAGAGGGACTTCCCTGGAGGCCCAGTGGCTAAGACTCTACTTCCCAATGGAGCGGGCCATGTTTGTTCCCTGGTCAGGGAACTAGATCCCACATGCAGTTAAAAGATCCTGCATGCTGCAAGGAAGATCAGAGGTCCCAAGTGCCACAGGTAACACCTGTGCAGCCACATAAATATTTTTTAAAAATGGGAAAGGAGCTTAGTTCACTGGACTATAAAATCTAATTTGCAATATTGATTTTGCTTGCATTGTCTTATTTAAAATAAGATGGTCTAATTTTGCCTGGCCTTTGACTGTGTGGATCACAATAAACTCTGGAAAATTCTGAAAGAGATGGGAATACCAGACCACCTTACCTGCCTCTTGAGAAATCTGTATGCAGGTCAGGAAGCAACAGTTAGAACTGGACATGGAACAACAGACTGGTTCCAAAGAGGGAAAGGAGTACATCAAAGCTGTATATTGTCACCCTGCTTATTTAACTTCTATGCAGAGTACATCATGAGAAACGCTGGGCTGGATGAAGCACAAGCTACAATCAAGATTGCCGGGAGAAATATCAATAACCTCAGATATGCAGATGACACCACCCTTATGGCAGAAAGTGAAGAAGAACTAAAGAGCCTCTTGATGAACGTGAAAGAGGAGAGTGAAAAAGTTGGCCTAAAGCTCAAGATTCAGAAAACTAAGATCATGGAATCCGGTCCCATTACTTCATGGCAACTAGATGGGGAAATAATGGAAATAGTGACAGACTTTACATTTTTGGGCTCCAAAATCACTGCAGATGGTGATTGCAGCCATGAAATTAAAAGACACTTACTCCTTCAGAGAAAAGTTATGACCAACCTAGACAGCATATTAAAAAGCAGAGACATTACTTTGGCAACAAAGGTCCATCTAGTCAAGGCTATGGTTTTTCCAGTGGTCATGTATGGATGTGAGAGTTGGACTGTGAAGAAAGCTGAGCGCCGAAGAATTGATGCTTTTGAACTGTGGTGTTGGAGAAGACTCTTGAGAGTCCCTTGGACTACAAGGAGATCCAACCAATCCATCCTAAAGGAGATCAAGTCCTGGGTGATCACTGGAAGGACTGATGCTAAAGCTGAAGCTCCAATACTTTGGCCACCTGATGGGAAGAGCTGACTCGTTTGAAAAGACCCTGATGTTGGGAAAGATTGAAGGTGGGAGGAGAAGGGGATGACAGAGGATGAGATGGCATCACTGACTCGATGGACTCCGGGAGTTGGTAATGGACAGGGAGGCCTGGCATGCTGCAGTCCATGGGGTCTCAAAGAATCAGACATGACTGAACAACTGAACTGAACTGAATTTTCCCTGAGCCCCATACTCTGAGCCAGGCATTGTGCTAGATGTCATCGATAAAAAGACAAAGCAGAGTGTTCCCCACCATGATGGTCTTGCAGCTTCATAAAGTAAAGTTTCACTATATCTAAAAGGTCTTGAAACTCCAGGAATAAAATCTGATTTCAGATGTGTTAGGATCATCCAAAATACAGCTCAAAGTGAGAAATAGCTACTTCCCAACCTTGTTTCACAACATGCAAATATTTTCCTTCTGTGTGGCCTGACAACTGGAATATGGGTTTCAAGAATAGGACCGGAAGGTCATCACACTCCAACAGAACTGGAGGCCCTCCTCATCTTTGCTTCATTTTTCAGGTCTCTTAGCTACTCTTTCCTCTGTTCTCTATTACTCTTAACTTAATACTTCCACCTGAAGCACCAGAGTTGAGTCCAGGCTTTGAAGAGAATTCCAACTAAGGAACAAAAGCATGTTCTAACTATTGTCAGTGATAGCTATGAAGCATTCAGAATGGGCAGTGAATTGGAAGGCTCCAGAGCACTGTCTCAGGAGACCAGCACACAAAGTGTGTTTTCTGTTGCAGTGATCCAAGGAAATATTTTTCTCACTAGTCACTAGAACAGTTGGTTGGGGATTTCCCTAATTTTGTTAGACTGAATTAATTTGGCAAGTAAATAGATGAATCTTTAAAACTCTCCCCTCCCCAACTAGTCAACTGTACCTCAGAAAAGGTAAAAAGCAAATAAGAAGCCAGACTATGGTTATCATCTACAAATGACTCAAATGACTGGGTATTTCTTTCTGGGTTTCCCATCACCATGCAAGGAGATTAAATGTGAAAAAAAACAAAGCAAAACCCATGCTACCAGCTACACACTCAATGGCTCTGCTCTCCAAAGACAATGGAAACTCCATACCAGAACTCAATTCCCCAGAACAGATTGGATATACAGATGGTATGTGCCCCACCTGCAATCTGTTCTTCTACCCACTGCCCCCTACACCCCACCCAAAGTTCTTAATGATGGCCATATTTCTCCAAGGTTAACTATTCAATCATTTTTTCATTCGACAAGTAGTTGAGTTGTTAACATCCACTGTGTGCCAGGCACAGTGATGAGAATTATAATAGTGAGAAAAATCAATCAGAGGCTTACAGTCTGTTGAAGAATAACAGTGGTCAGTGTGTAACACAAATGAGAGCATCAACCGTGTTGGTAGAGGAAAAATACAGTGTTGTGATGAGTTATATAAAAGGACCAGATCTGGACTGAGGTGGGGGCAGCTCGAGGAGACAGCTTAAGGATGAAGTCAATCAGGTATAAACATAGAGAAGAACGATGAGATCTAGGCAGAGGGAATAGCATGTATTAAGATCCTGTGACAAGAGGGACGCCAACAAGTTAGAGAAAGTGAAATATCAGAGAGGGTAGAATTCAGATGGGGGAGAATGGTGCAAAATGAGACCTACCAAAACAGAGCTCTATTAGAACTGATGAATGAGTTCAGTCAGGTTTCAGGATATAAGATGTATAAAACCCAATTGTATTTCTACACACCAGCAATGAACAATCTGAAAATGAAATTAAGAAAACAATTTCATTTACAATAACATTTGAGAGAATAAGATACTCTAGAGTAATTTTAACAAAAGACGTGTAAGACTTGTATGTTGAAAACTATGAAATGTTGTTGAAATAAAGAAGACTAAAGTAAATGGAAAGGCAGCCCATGTTCATGAATTGGAAGGTTTAATATTAAGATGGTGATATTCTTCAAACTGTTCTATAGGTTCAACACAATCCCTATCACTATCCTAGATGATTTCTATGGAGAAATTGACAAACTGTTCCTGAGATTCCTATGGAAAATCAAGGAACTCAGAATAGCCAAAACAATGGAAAAGAAAAACAAGTTGAGAGACATGTGCTTTCCGATTTCAAAACTTACAACAACAACAACAAAAACAGTAAAAAAAAAACAGTAATTAAGATAGTGTGGTACTGATATGAAGACAGACATAGATCAAGGAAATAGAATTGAACATCTGGAAATAAATCCTTTTACTTTTACAGTTAATTGATTTTTAACAATTAATAGGAAATTAATAGGAAAGGATAGTCTTTTCAGTAAACTGCACCATAGCAGCTGGATATGCACATGCAAAAGAAAGAAGCTGGATTTCTACTTTATACCATATAAAAAAATTAAAATATATCATCAACCTAAACCAAGAGTTAAAACTATAAACTATGAGGCAAAAACATGGGAGTAAAACTTTTTAACCTTAAATCAGGCAATGGTTTCTTAGATATGACACCGAATTCACAAAGTATAAGAGAAAAAATAGATAAATTGGACTTCATCAAAATTATAAAGTTTTGTGCTGCAAAACAGAGCATCAGGAAAGTAAAAAGGCAACTTGCAGAATGGGAGGAAATATTCTCAAATTGTGTATCAGATGAGGGACTTATATCTAAATATACAAAATACTTTTACAATTAAACAATTTTTTTAAAATGACCAATAATCCAATTAAAAACAGGCAGAGTTGACAAAAAGAAAAAAAAAAAAAAAACTAGACACAGATTTTTCACCATTTATAAAATTTAACTCAAAATAGATCATATGCCTAAATGTAAATGCAAAAGTATAAAACTTCTGGAAAATAACATAGAAGAAATCCCTGGGCATGGCAATGACTTTTTATTAAAAGTATAAATATATATAAAACATATATATAAAAACAAAAGTGTACTCTGTGAAATAACTGATAAGCTAAACTCCATTAAAATTAAAAACTTCTGCTCTGCAAAAGGCAGTGTCAAGAAAATAAAAAGACAAACCACAGATTGGGAGAAAATATTTGCAAATGATACACCCAGTAACATCTATTCTTTAAAATATACGATAAACTATTAAAACTCAAAACAAAACTCATTTAGAAACTAGATTAAAAAATCTGAACAGACACCTCACCAAAGAAGATATACAACTGGCAATTAAGCATATGAAAAGTTGCTCAATATTATAAGTAACATTAGGGAATGGTGAATTAAAACAAGATATCACTGTACATCCAATAGAATGGCCAAAGTCTAGTACACTGAAACACCAAACGCTGGTGTTTGCAACCAGAACTCTCATTCAATGGGTGGGAATATAGGCTTCCCAGGTGACACTAGTCGTAAAGAATCCACCTAGCAAAGCAGGAGACACAAGAGACGTGGGTTCTTCGGAAAGATCCCCTGGAGTAGGAAATGCCAAGCTATTCTTACCTGTAATACTCCAAGGACAGAGGACCCTGGCAGGCTACCATCCATGGGATTGCAAAGAGTTGGACACGACTGAACATGCATGCATCACACAGCAGCCACTTTAGAATAGAGTTGGTACTTCCTTGTAAAACCAACTACACTCTTACCATGTGATCCAGCAGCTGCTCTCCTGGTTATTTATCCAAATGAGTCCAAAATTTATGTCCATACAAAAAGCTACACACAGATGTTTACAACACCTTTATTTATAATTGCCCAAATTTAGAAGAAACTGAGATGTCCATCGACAAGTGAATGAATAAATAAACTGAGGTGTATCAATACAATAGAAATCATTCAGCATGAAATGAACAATCAAGCCATGAAAAAACATGGAAGAAGCTAAATGTATATTCCAATGTAAAAGAAGCCAATCTGAAAAATGCTACATACTATATGATTCCGACTATGTGACATTTTGTAAGAGGCAAAACTATAGAGATAGAAAAAAAAAAACAAAAGATCATTATCTTGCAGGGGTTGGAGGAAGAAGGGATGGATAGGGAGGATGGAGAGTAGTGATATAGACTGTGGATGTATGGGGGCAAGAGGTACATAAAACTATACTGTCCCTTCAGTTTTACTGTGAACTTAAAAACTTCTCTTAAAAGTATGTTTAAAAAGAAAACTCACCCAAGTAAATTTAAAAACCCCATTACCTGTATAACTCCACTATGCAAAATGTTCTCCCTAAAACTGTTAGGCTGGTTTATGAGTGATCAAAACTAGAAACTAAAATATTTCCCCCACACTTAAAAAAATATAGACAAGAATTTGAACAGAAATTTCTTCAAAGATGATATTCAGATGGCCAATAAACACATGATAAGGTATTCAACATCATTACTCACAAAAGAAATGCAAACCAAAGCCATGATAGGATGGTACTTCAAATCCACCAGAACGGCCAATATTTAAAGACAGATAATAAGTGTTGACTCATTATTTTGGACGATGTGGAGAAATTAGAACCCTATTACCTTACTGGCAGAATTTTTAAATGGCAGCACCACTTTGGAAAACAGTTTGGCATTTCTTCAAAAAGTGAAACACAGAGTTACCATATACTGGCAATTTCAGTCTAAGAGAAATGAAGACTCACATCTGCATAAAGACACATACATGATGTCCACAGCAGCACTGTTCATAACAGACCATCGATGAGAGCAGCCAAAAAGTCCCTCACCTGATGAATGGATAGGCAAAACGTGGTGTATTCACACAGCGGAATATCATTTAGTCATAAGAAGGAATGAAGCACCGACACATGCTGCAACATCAAAGCCCCTTGAAAATATTGAAGTATAATAAATGAAATAATATAGTCACAATCATATAATCACATATTAGGAAGTGAAGTGAAAGTCACTCAGTTGTGTCTGACTCTTTGTGACCCCATGGATCAAACAGTCCATGGAATTCTCTAGGCCAGAATAATGGAGTGGGTAGCCTTTCCCTTCTCCAGGGAATCTTCCCATATTATATGACTCCATTTACATGAAATGTCCAGAGTAAGCAAATTAATAGATACAGAAAGTAGATTAGTGGCTGCTTACGTGGGTGGGTGGAGGAGGGAAAGGGTTGTGATAGCTAAACTCTGTAGAATTTTTTTCAGTTCGTATTATTTTATTTATTGATGTATTCTAAATCACCTTATTTTGCACAAAGTTTAAATCATTCCTCATGAGGCTTTTTTTCATGCTGTAGCTCCTTTACACATTTGTATGTGTGTGTGTACATACATATTCTTTATATTCTTAAAAAATATATCATTAAACCTGGTAATCCTTAAAATATAAAAGTAGTTTAGAATAAAATGAAGGTGTATTCAAGAACAGAAGTAGTGCTGTTTGAAAACTTTGGTTAATATTTTTTTTTTCAATTTTTAAATCTTTTTAAAATTGAGATACTTACATATAGGAAAATGCATGGATCTTAAGAATATAGTTCAATGACAGATTCACATATCTATATAACTCAGAATATACAGATATTATTCTTTTGAGGTGATGGAAATGTTCTAAAATTAAGTGTGGTGATAATTGCACCTATAGGCAAATATATTAAAAATCACTTTACTGAATATTTTAAAGGGATGAATTGTAAACCCTAACCCTAACCCTTATGGCAGAAAGTGAAGAGGAACTAAAAAGCCTCTTGAAAGTGAAAGAGGAGAGTGAAAAAGTTGGCTTAAAGCTCAACATTCAGAAAATGAAGATCATGGCATCTGGTCCCATCACTTCATGGGAAATAGATGGGGAAACAGTGGAAACAGTGTCAGACTTTATTTTGGGGGGCTCCAAAATCACTGCAGATGGTGACTGCAGCCATGAAATTAAAAGACGCTTACTCCTTGGAAGAAAAGTTATGACCAACCTAGATAGCATATTCAAAAGCAGAGACATTACTTTGCCAACAAAGGTCCATCTAGTCAAGCCTATGGTTTTTCTAGTGGTCATGTATGGATGTGAGAGTTGGACTGTGAAGAAAGCTAAGCACCAAAGAATTGATGCTTTTGAACTGCGGTGTTGGAGAAGACTCTTGAGAGTCCCTTGGACTACAAGGAGATCCAACCAGTCCATTCTAAAGGAGATCGGTCCTGGGTGTGTTCATTGGAAGAAATGATGCTAAAGCTGAAACTCCAGTACTTTGGCCACCTCGTGCGAAGAGCTGACTCATTGGAAAAGACCCTGATGCTGAGAGAGATTGGGGGCAGGAGGAGAAGGGGACAACAGAGGATGAGATGGCTGGATGGCATCACTGACTCGATGGACGTGAGTTTGAGTGAATTCCTGGCGTTGATGGACAGGGAGGCCTGGCGTGCTGAGATTCATGGGGTTGCAAAGAGTTGGACACGACTGAGCGACTGGACTGAACTGAACTGACACATGTAAATCATAATAAATAAAAAATAGTAGAAATAAAATAATAAATAAAATTTATGTTTATAATAAATAAATTTAAAAGTATCTCAACTTTTTTTAAGTGGGGTTTGAAAGGTGGATATACTAGCCAGAAGGTACCAAGTTTCCCTGCTTCAACCAAAATATGACAGAACAGGCTCAAAATGTCCTTGCAGCTCCCTGAGCCTCGGAAGAGAGAACTGCCCAGAATGTCTAAATACTGCTCAGTTTACGTAGGGTGGGGAAAGGCTGGGTTTCCACAGCCTGTGGATGGACTGTCCACTGTGCTTCCCTTCCCTGAAGTGGGAACTTCATTTCCTCAGGAGGCTCACCCTGGGTCTGCAGGACTGCATCCAGCCGAGTGGCTGCTCCCAGGGCCATCCTCCCCACTGGAGAGTACCTGGCACACACTTCTTGTCTTATCTGGGCTCTTGTTCCTCTGCCCAGTTCATTAGTTTTTTTGTAAAACAAGCAGGAAAGCATAACCTTTCGGGTCATGTAAATGACCCTGCTACTCAGCTGAAGAGCAGGGCTTTGTCCAGTTGCTTCCTGCCCTGCTTCCTGTGGTGGCAGATATTGATTTTTCTCATGACAAAGCAAGTATTCACCCGTTCTGGAAGGCTGAGAATTTTAATCCCCAGCTTCCGGGGAAGCATAGTGATACTGACAACCCCTTTAAGTAAAATGTTTTAGAA
This sequence comes from Bison bison bison, assembly GCF_000754665.1. Classification (NCBI taxonomy): domain Eukaryota; kingdom Metazoa; phylum Chordata; class Mammalia; order Artiodactyla; family Bovidae; genus Bison; species Bison bison. The sequence goes on along the minus strand of NW_011494746.1, from coordinate 2,628,635 downwards.
GGAAAAGCTAAATAAAGTGACTGCTGTCTGGGCAGAGAAGAGAGAGATGGTGATATTTACATAGACCTGACAGGTATTCAAAATGGGAAAAGTAGAAAGAAGGTTTTAAAAAGCAAGCATCTCAATGGTCCCCCAGGGAAGGAACTCCCTGTAGTCAGGCTCTGGGTACTTTTCCAATCAAAGTCCAACCATCACAAGAAACAGCTTATCGTCCAACCATCTGGCACTGTTGTGACTGACATTCATGTACTGATGACTGAATCATACACTGCTGGTGGGTAGGAGAAAATCCCCCCTTCCTTCAGTAGTGATATTAAATGTGTAATGGCTGTTTATGTGGAGGAAGTTGGTTTAAGCATGTGGTTCAGGGGAAAAATAACAGTAGCCTCCAGAATGAACTGATGTACAGCCATTTGAACTGTGTGAACAAGTCTGTGCAGGCAGACAGGAATGGGGTGAGTTCTCTCTGTGCCCCCACCCTCCACTGACTGCCTCCTTGGTTGTGCAAGGAGCTAGCAGTGTTGCCTCACCCGAGCACAACACCAGTCAATCCAAGGCTTCAAATTAAGTTCTCTCCCCACCCTCCCAGGAGCAGCAATTCTGCTGGTCCTCAGAATGCCCTCCTCCTGTGGGTCTCACTGCCATTGACAGAGATCAAGGGATCTGCACTGAGCAAAGTCTCCTGCAGTGAACACTGGAAATGGGGGGAGCCGATCAGTGTACAGCGACATGAGGCACAGCCTCTGCTAGGACCCAGAAGATGCTTTCTGGACATGGCACAGAGGAGATGCACAGCAGCCTAGGAAAGAGCAGGAACCCTGGGCCTGAGAACCTGGCAACATCCTCATTTTGAGACCATGACATTTACGGATATAGCTCAAGAGGATGTTCTTTTTTTTAAAAGACGGGCTTCGTAGGTATGACAAAAAGGGTAGAAATATCTGAAGATGATTACTTCAAGGTTTCCACTGTGGTGAACGGGTTGAAGATCACCAGCATGTGGTGAGACTGAGCAGTAGGTCAGGCAGTACGCACAGGCAGTCATGAGCTCCCTGCCTTTGGCTCCCATAAAATCCCGGTGTGTTACTCAGACTCTAAGCTAATGGCCTCAGGAAAAGTAATTTATGGCATTCGGGGCAACTCATACAAATGCAATGTGGAACCTGTTTTTACCCAGCATTTTTTTAAAGACAACTTTTCTGTAAATCAAATCACCTTGAGAAATAAATCCTGTAAACCCTGCGAAGTAATTGCCAAAGATTCTTAAGTAGAGCAATTCCCCACCACCAACCTGCCCTTTCCCGCGCTTCTTGAAGCGCAATAGAAACTGAAGTGGGTCTTGGCTTTGGTCACGTGGTATTGCAATTCCTCTGAAGGTACTCTCCTCATCACTGGGTTACACTGAGGAAAAGTCGAGAGAGCAGCTAAAAGGTGTGCAACCCAAGTACAGGCAAACATAGAAGAGGAGATACAGTCACTGTTTGTAGGACATACCACTTTCCAAACAGTTCTGGGCAAGCATTCTTCAGTGACCTCAAAGGGCTAAATTTTACAACATTTACTGAAGGCCTACTAAGAGCCAGCCAGTGTGCTCAGCGCTGGGTTGACAAAGATTTACAAAATGAGGTTGAGTGGGCTTTAGGATCACCTAAGGCTGAGCTGTCTTCTTACTGCTGTCACCATTTGAAGGTTAAGTGTGGCTTTTAAAACTGAAACCAGTGGATGACAGGTCCTACATAAATATGGTATAATGATGTTGATCCTTCTGTCTGAAAGGCTCAGATGTAAAAAGTTCCTAAAGACAAGTAATTTGCTTAAAGATTAAAGTTTAACATGGGAGGAAGTAATAAAATCTAGGACTTCAATGGTGGTGGCTATCATTTGTTTTTAAAAGTGGTCAACAAATATTTACTGAACACATACTGAGTTTCTGGCATGATTTATGGAAGCAAAGGAAGCAGTTAGTCTCTGCAATTAGAGACTTAAAGTCATCTTGGAGGATTTCACATAAACACACACAAACACAATCTAACAATCCAAAATGTCATGTAATCTCCAAATGAATGGTGTTGTAGGAAATAATTGTACAGGAAGTAACACAGGAGTTGCAGGAAGGAGAACTGCAGAGACCATCAGGGAGAGCAGAGAAAGAAAGAATGGATATGGTACCTGGTAAAGGGACAGGATTAACCTGAGCAGGGATAAAGGGAGAAGTTATTCCAGGAAGGAGGGGAGTGATGGCCAGGTATAAAAGGCAGGAAGGTAAAAAGTGGATCCAGATGACATGGTAGCACTTACACCTGGAAAAGTAGCATGGATCAGACTGAAGACATCAAGCAGTACATAATAACCTTATATCTTATTACTGGTGATATTAATCTTATCAAAGGGTCAGATTAAGGTTAAGGTAGTGTCTACCAGATTTCTACATTGTAAAGTTACAAAACTTGATAAGGTATTTTGTGGTAGATGCAACATGTTTTTAAGTTTAATCTGCATTAATATTTTCCCATTACTAACTCTATATAATCCACAAAACAAGTCAAATTATGATTTGTAGCATATGCCAGTTTCTATGATGTAAATACTCACCACAGAAACCGCCATGGCTAGTATTAAGCTTCCAGTGTGATGCCACTGAAAGGGGAGGTGGGCAGGGATACACAGATAAACATCATTGTGTAGTATGGCTGCCAATAACCTCCAATGCATAGATAGCAGTAAAATGTATACAGTAAGTAGGAAGTGATGAGTATTTACTACTTTTGTTTAGAATAAAATTTGAGTTTATAAAATTTAATTTTTAATAGTGGCTGTGATAACAACTGGTTCACAGAATTCCCAAAAATGTCATAGTCAGCTTTCATGACCCAGCAGGAGCGACTCCAGACACCACTGCAGGTGCTGTTGTCTGTAACCAGGTGGCCCTTCCAGGGCATCTTGTCACAAAATTGAGAGTGAGCAGCAAAATCTCTCTCAGATCCTTGCGGTCTGGCATTTGTTCCAACCACAGAAAATGTGTGCTTTAATGAGAAGAGGAGTATAAATGGTTGTGTTGGTTCTTCATTCTAAGATATGCTGCCAGGTACCTCTGCCAGGCAAGATGTTTCAGATGTGTCTCTCAGCATAGAGGGATCTGTGTGAGATGCTGGGACTAGAAAACAAAATCCTAATTTTATACTTACCACTTGCTTGGGGAGAAATTTTGGCTCTTTTACCTCATCCATAAGGGTGGGATGATTGCTAGTGGGTATATAATACATACACAGATATGAGCAATATTGATAAAATGCCCAGCCTAGTATCTGAACAAGGTGGTAGGCACCCTTTTATATTTATGTATTGACTGATCGATCGATATAGATACAGGATACGTATATGTATGCATATGTATATATGTATTCGTATTTGCTAAACTAGCAAACACATCTGTAACGCTAACTAAATGGCAGTACTTTACATCCATTAAAACATATTAACTTATTTAATTGTCTTAATCCCAAAAGGTGTTACTGTTGTTTGTTGTTACTACTATCCTTATTTTTTATAGAGGTGTCAACTAAGGCATAGGCCAGTTGTGTAACTTGCCCAGGGCCAAAAAGCTACTAGGAAGTACAGTAGCCAGGATTAACCCCAAGCTGTCTACCACCATAATTGGTAGGTGTTTTCAGACACTATAAAAATGTCACTTTTCTTCTTCATTCATTCAGAGAAAAGGCATGAAAAAGAAACACAAATCACTGTGTTCCTAGGTCTATGGCTATTTTGCCAGCACATCCCACAAAGCAGACTATTGAAAGACTGCTTATAATGGTTTCAGTGAGTTTCTGAGTAGGAGGCCTGGGGGCTGTGGCCCAGGAGGGCCCTCACACTGAAGCTGGCGGAGGAGGAAGTGGCACCCTTTGCTGGGAAAGCTCTGCTGAGCCCTCATGGCAAGTGGGGACTGGTGGCCGTGGGAGGGTTAACTCGACCACGCTTCCTGGTCGCTCCTGCACTGACTGACCAGTCTTGCTGGCAGGTCTCTCTGCCCCGACATGACTCAACTCCATTCTGTGTGTGTGCTTAGTTACTCAGTCGAGTCCGACTCTTTGTGGCCCCTTATGGGCTGTAGCCGGGCAGGTTCCTCTGTCCATGGAATTTCCCAGGCAAGAATTCTGGAGTGGGTTGCCATTCCCTTCTCCAGGGGATCTTCCCAACCCAGGGATTGAACCCCAGTCTCCTGCATTGCAGGTGGATTCTCTACCATCTGATCCATTACTCTGATACAAAGCAATCATAGGATAGCAGAACAATCAAATGACTGACTTCCTTTATGTTCTCAAAATTAGGAAAAACAGATATCAGGAGCAGTGGTTTTCAAACTTTTTGAGGGGGAGCAAGATTTTTTCTGTTCTGGCCTTTGGTGGTAACCTGCCTTTGGGAATCTTTTCAGTGGTTCCTGAAAAATCTAAAATGCAGGGGTTTTATGGTACAGATGGAAAATTACAGTTCTGTTTTAAAGGCCTCACCATATACCTGAGGACCTGAAAAACAGAAAGGTAAAGTGATTTTCCCAAAGCCACACAGCAGGCACAAGCAGGCAGAGAATCTGCCGTTTCCTGGTGCTCCCAGTTCTCTGTGACTCACATCCTGGTGTTACTGACTTTGGTGCTCTCTGGGGACCAGTCTTGAACAGATAACACGGTATCTGTGAGCTATGGGGTCCCTCACACTTCTCAACTGGTGACCTGCTGGCCAAGGTGGGAATTCACCTGCCAATCCCAGGGCTCAAGCAGGAGTTGCTGACCATTGGCGTCAGCAATTGCCGGCGGTGATGAAAGGTTCCCACTCTGGGGAGCAGATGCTGAGACGGAGTGATCATATTTTACTGTAATGGAGCTGTTTTAATGTATGCCTTGCCCATCTGTCTTCCATAAAGGTGCAGCAGCCTTCCCGCTTTGTTTGGCTGGAAGGTACAGTTATTTTTATTGTCAGGTGCATAAAATATATAGAGTCACTTGAAAGAGCTTCTTTGGAATGCACAGAGAGTAGCTGCTTGGCACAAAGCAACTGTTAAATATTTTGTTAGGTTTTCATAATTCATGAAACCTGTTATTCGTAAAGCTTTTTCATGAGACCCAATTAGGAATCCCCAATTACTCCTATGAAGAGCAGAGAAAGAAGACAGTGCTACTTTCCTTCTGGGTCTGCCTATCTGATCTATTTGTCTCATCCACCCAAATATTTACATAGGGCTCTCTCTTGATTACTAACTTGTCTAGCGGTAACCAGTTTCTTGCCCCCAAATCTGGATGTTTTGGAACAAGCTGTTTAACTATCTCAGGCCTTGGTTTATCAATTCATGGCAAGGACCAGTCTAGGGGTTTTCATGAAGGTGACATTGAGTTAATGTTTATAAACCATGGTGATGTTCTCAGATGAAAGATGTTCAGTGAATATAAAAATACTCAGCTGTGATGATTAATGCATGGCCTTTGCCAATGAGATTATTTAAATGATGTAACAGTGGCTACTATTTTGATCATATAGAGTCTCACTGAAGTTTCAAAGCATTTTTCTGACAATAAATCATGGCAAGTGTTATTTAATCCTCACTTTAGAGACCAACAAGTTGAAACATCATAATGCACATGCTTTACCCACAGGGCAAGAGTTAAATTTACCTGTGGAAAAGTTATCAGTGTTGCTTCTCTTCCAGGACACTGGCCCCCAAACTCATCTACCTTGTCTCTCTTGTTGGGAATTTTGTAAAATATTCTGAGCTATGCATCCTTCCTCGAGGAGGATGGCAGAGCCCAGAGGAAATCCACTTAGCAAGCATGTGTTGAGTCCTGGAGATACAAAGATGAGAGACATAATGCATGTTCTCAAAGCCCTTAGGATTCAGAGAGAGTTGGGGGAACGAGCACACGTGATCAGACTTCAAGATGCCTGATAAACTTTGCTATACAGCAGAAACTAACAGAACATTGTAAAGCAACTATACTCCAGTAATTTTTTTTTTTAAGATAGAGCCACACATGTGAATGGAGAGGAGAGAGTCAAATGGACAGTAAAGGGAGTGTAGGGACAATACTAAAAGTGATGCTTTATTTGTTTGTAAATGTGCTTTTTTGTTCATGAGTCTTCATGCAGGTTCCCTGAGAAGCAGATGCTGGGGCAAGGATTTGAGGTTTATAAAGAGATTTATTTGGAAGATAAAGAAAGCATCACGGGAGACAAGAAAGGGAGACAGCGAAGGGAGCGAAGCTATCATTGTGGCCAACCAGGATCATTTCTGGGGAAACACACACCGCAGAGCCATTACCGGAAGGGACAAGGTTGAGCTACTGGAGGAGACTGCTCCTGGGGGCAGTAATTCTTGCCTGTGGAGTGTGTGGCAAGGTGGGCTGCAGACACCAGAAGAAGTCTTTGAATAAAGAGGGCACAGTAACTGCTCCACTTTTAAAGAAAATCACCATTGGAATGCAAAGTACTATATTCTCTAGTGCATCCCCTTGACTCTCTGGTTTATAGACACCATTTAACTGTAGATTTCAGTCAGTAGAGAACAGTTGCTATTAAGAGAAGGGACAGCGCTGGCGGAGGACTGGTTAAGAAGAAAAGATCAAGTTATAACCGACTGCTCATACTTTGACAAAAGATCCAGCAATCTCCTCTTGCCCTTCATGGCTCAGAAAAGGAGTATCCTCCTCGGCCATCATCCTGACCTTCCTAGCTCCCTTGCAGGACTCAGAGCTCACTACTTTAACGGTGGTTATAAAATCTACTTGGACTTTTTATTTACTCATCCTTCTCCTTTAAAAGACTCGACTTCCAAAGGCAGAGTCTGAGCCCAATAGAGAATCTTTCAAGTGATGCATGTGACCTTCTTTTAAAGGAACAAAAGAAATCTTTTCTATTTTATTACTTTCCCTTTAGAGCAAACGTATGGGAGAATGTGAATGTGTGCCCTGCTCCAGAGGAAGTGTAAGAAGAGCTGAAAATCATAAGTCAGAGATTCTGCAGTGAGCACAAAAAGAGATATCAGGAAGGGAAGGGAGGTCCACCAGATAGGTATGTATCAGGGGTTAAAAATCAAGCAGCAAAAAGGATGACATCAGGGCTTCCCCAGTGGTCTGAAGGTTAAGAATCCACCTGCCAATACAGGGGACACAGGTTTGATCCCTGCTCTGGGAAGATGTCACATGGCAACTAAGCCGGCGCACCACAATTACTGAGTCTGTGTGCTCCGCAACAAGAAAAACTACCAGAATAAGAAGGCCTCGTTCAGCAGTTAGAGAGTAGCTCCCGCTCACCACAACTAGAGAAAGTCTGCACCCAGAAACGAAGACCCAGAACAGCCTAAACAAATAAATATGAAATATTTACTTTTTTAAAAATATAATATCATATGACGAAAGATGGGCCCTTAAACTCAAGCCTAAGACTCATTTCTTCTTCCATTTGTACTTTTAGAAATCTGTATTTATATGTCATCTATCTAACTATGTATTTATTGATCTATCCATCCTAGATTGTGTGTTCTTATTTTTTGTTTAGTTTTTTCTTACATGTTATGCCATTGTTTTATTGATAGAAAATGAGCTAAAATGCTCATCCCCCTCTCCCTGACGTTAGGCTGCATTGAGCAGGTGTGTATTAACAGCATCCTAGATTGTGCGTTCTTTAATAGAGAGGTATAGAGAAGAAAAAGTGAAACTCTCCCTGTACCAAAACCCCTGCTCTCTTTAAAACCAAAAGTAATCCATATAAAAGAACAGCAAATCCAATAGTAGAGAATAGTACAGAATGGAAAGGACTTCTCCAGACCCACAGCAGACCCTCTCCCCCAGGAAGCACCTAGCAAAGCTCTGTAAAATTCCTTCCAGAACATAGCATGATATGATGATAAAATGACAATAGATAATATTTATTGAGTGGCTACTACATGTCTGGCACTATTCTAAGACCTTGATAGATACTAAATTCTTTAATCTACAACATAAATAGTTTTATTTTCATCCACAATTTACAGAAGGAAAAACTGAGGCAATGAAAAGTAAACTCACTTGCTCAAAGTGACATGCATGCCCAGGTAGAGGGAAAGGCAAGATTTGAACTCAAGAATTCTGAATCGAGAATCAGCCTTTTAACAGCTAGTATACTCTGTTTCCAAACCACATGTGTTAATTTGTATATTTTAGTACACAAATGCTAATTTGTGTATGTGCATGTGTATATGAAAATCAGATCAGATCAGTTCAGTTGCTCAGTCATGTCCGACTCTTTGCGACCCCATGAATTGCAGCACGCCAGGCCTCCCTGTCCATCACCAACTCCCAGAGTTCACTCAGACTCACGTCCATCGAGTCAGTGATGCCATCCAGCCATCTCATCTTCTGTCGTCCCCTTCTCCTCTTGCCCCCAATCCCTCCCAGCATCAGAGTCTTTTCCAATGAGTCAACTCTTCGCATGAGGTGGCCAAAGTACTGGAGTTTCAGCTTTAGCATCATTCCTTCCAAAGAAATCCCAGGGCTGATCTCCTTCAGAATGGACTGGTTGGACCTCCTTGCAGTCCAAGGGACTCTCAAGAGTCTTCTCCAACCCCACAGTTCAAAAGGATCAATTCTTCGGTGCTCAGCCTTCTTCACAGTCCAACTCTCACATCCATACATGACCACAGGAAAAACCATGAACAACTCTAAAACCGGCAAGAAGCACGCTGGATCTAAGCAGCTGGGCCCTCTCCCCAATGCCACATTTTTCTGGAGGCTTTACCCCTGACCTTGCCAGCACAAAATAATTTCCAAAGTACGTTTACATCATTTTTGTAACAGTCACCTGTTTCCCACCATATACATTTTATTGTGCACAATTCTATCAACAGCATTGTCATTAGTACACTTCCAGACTACACACACTGAATACAGGCAATTTTAGTAAGTCTGCTTTTACACTTAGGTAGAGCCTAAATCACAGGTGTGCACCAGCGGTTCACTTGGTAAGCGAGATGTGAGGCTCTAAATGCCTCCTTGATCCTCTCAGGAGTTATCGGGTGTTGGGCGGGGAGGGTCCAAAGCAAACAATTTGTGAAGGACCTTGAAATTGTTACCATACTATTCTGTATCACAAAGACCAGACGGGCAACGGAAATAAGCTAGCCAGGCAACCGTAGTGAAGACCAATCATATCAAGAGCATCGGGTTAGGTGCCAGAGATATCAGCTGTATGGGCTCTGTCTTAAGAGTTAACTGCCGAGTTCACAAGCCATGGCCACAGCCATCGGTTTTGCAGGTGCACTCTGAGTGTCCCGGGTTTGGCGCAGTTGCCTTCCAGGGAAATGGGAGGCTGAAAGAAGAGAAGGCTCAGCTCGCCCTCTATTCCTATTCTATCCCTCCAGAGCAAGTCCTCTCTTCTCTGTTTTGTGTGCTGGGCATCAGCATACCATTTTATATTTACGAAAGCTTTCAGTATTCAAAATAACTTGAGGTATCATTCTCTGAGGTATTTTGTTTAAAGTAAAAAAAAAAATTAATTCACTTTTGGTCAATTCTATTTTTATCTTTAGGTAGTCAAATAGCTTGAATGAACTTCTTTTTATATCTAAATGTTTTTTTCTGATTATGTATTTATATGCCCTCACTGTTTAAAATGTTTAAAAATACAGAGAGGTTGTAGTCCTCATTCCCGAGGGTAATTACTTGTTTACATTGTGCTGTATCTCCGTATAGCTATTATCCTATGCAGATCACATTTTTAGCTTACATTTTTATACAATGAAAAGCACTTACAAGGATATGCATGTCATCTTATGGGTACCACAGTAATATCCCCATATTGTTCCAATCTGAGTACACGTGCTGCTAAAATAATGTAGGTTAAATTTTATATTATGTATTGCATTTTCAATTTCTATTATATTTTAACTTTGCCCACAGCAGGATATTTTTTGGTCTGAGTCCTCCAGGCCAAATCTAATTTGTTCTAGTTGCTGGAGAAATTTCTGGCATAGGAAGTATTTTCAGTCTAGGGGGACATGTAGCATTCTCTTTCCAAATCCCCAAAGGGGTGCACTTGTGCAAATTTGTCAAATCCATGGTTTTATGACGATACTGAGATGCAGATCCATGTGACTGAATTTTAAATTCATGCTCCATTTCCTAGAGCCCTTTCTGAAAAAGTAGAAGGGAAAAACAGGCATTCTCATTATGGTGCTACTACCCCTGAAACATAGTGCTGTAGGATTTTATAACAGCAATATGATGGACAGACACCTGAATGGCAAAGCTAACTGAAACATGTCAACCTGTTTGAAAAGGCTAATTTGGATTGTTCATCATCTTGTTATTTGACTCCTGTCCCTCCTTTGTGGATTTATGTGTTCACAGAAATATGGCCACACATAAAATATGCACCTAAAATTATATTGTTTACATGTCATTCATAACCTAAAATTTTCTAGGTTAAGACCAGATTATTTTCTGACATTTAGAAAAAAGACATTTTATGTAAGAATACATTTTTGATTTGATGAGTGGTCTTGGGTAAATAGTATATGGTGTATTTTAGTCACTTTCAAAATTCTGCTAAAGAATAAGAAACAGCTAAATTAAGAATGTCATCTTTTCAGTTTATATTTTCACAGATGATTCACTTACATGACCTTTAATCTTGGCACATTTAAAGCGATTACTACAATTAAAAGTATTCATTCTATACACTACATTTTCAATTATGCATTGAGTTCTCAACACTGTTCAGAGAAAGGTCTATATAAATAAGTAGGCTTAAACCAGAGCTGGCCAAAAATATGATTTGTCCAAAGATAAACTCCTATAGTATATAAATATCTCTTTTGCTCTTAACAAATTTGTCTTGGTGAATTAAAGAAAAGGAGGGAAATAGAACTTTAGGGATGAAATAAGACCTGACCATTTTAGAATATGTATTAAACTCACCACATGCCACTTCCAATGCCAAGATTCCACTGAGAAAGGTGAGTAGACTGTGGGTCTCTGTCTTAGACTGGCTTATGTCTGAGCAGAATTTCAGGGTCTTCCATAGAACAGATATGAGACTTAGACCCAAGATGTATTCCAGGGAGAAGATAAGGAATAGATGGGACCAAGACTGAAATCTGTGTCTACAAAGTACACAGAGTAACTCAATGAATTTGGCATCCCTGGGAAACTAATCTATCTTATCACAGCATCTCTTTAGTGGAAATTTATCATTTCAAAACACTTGGCCTCTGCAAGTCTCTTTTGTTTCTTCTTCGTTTGGTTGAGGTTAAGACCTACTTTTGGCTAGGGTTTTGGCTTAAGTTTCTTAACCTGCCCACCTCTTATCAACAAATCAATGCTTTTCTGCCATGAATTTAAATAAGAACGATGTCAGTCTGTTTTTAAGGCTGTATATTCTATATTGGAAGATAAAAGACATAAATATGTAAATGTTTCCTGAAGGTTCAAGTGCCTTGTGTTTCATATTCTTTGAGACATATCACACTATGCTTGTTGAAAGAATGTGGAGGTAACATTTCTTTCAAATTATATACTCTGATCTTATATTAGCTCTTTATATTCAACTATACCAAAAATACTTACTTTACTAAAAATTATACATAATGAAAATACTGACTCTTAGTCCTACTTTAATATATTTATGTATGTCCTTCCATAATATCAGTTTTAAAAAAACTTTATGGAGCCCTAGCTTACACATAACAAAATGCCCCTATACTAGTGTGCAGTTTTACCCATAGTCTGTGTAACCACCTCCACAGTCAAGATACAGAACACTTCCATCACCTCAGAAAGTTCCTCAAATCCCTGTGAGCTAACATGCTCCTCAACACCAACCCCAGGCAGCCATTTACCTGCTATCTATAATAATGATAATTATTACTACAATTAGATATATCTTTTTTAGGCATCATGAAATGCATATTCTTTTGTGTTTATCTTTTTTGATCAGCATAATTTTTGAGATTTATCCACACTGTTGCACAGACGAATAGTTCATTCCTTTTAAATGCTGAGTTTAAGTCCATTATATGACTGTATCACACTTTGTATATTCCTTTACCATGATGGACATTGGGTTGTTTCTAGTTCTTGCCTATTAATGAAAAGGCTGCTGTGAACATTCATGTACAAATATTTGTGTATACATATATTTTCACTAACACTGAGTCAAATGCCTAAGAGTGGAATTGTTGGGTCATAGAGTACTATGTGATTGATTTTATTATAAACTGCCAGACTTTTCCAAAATGGTTGCACCATTTTTTTCTTTCCATCAGTTGTGTATAACAGCACTAGTTGCTCCATATTTTTTCTAATTTAAGCCATTCCAGTGGGTGTATAGTGGTGTTTCATAATGGCATATAATTTGTATTTCCCTGATGACTAAAGAAAGCTGAGCACCAAAGAATTGATGTTTTTGAACTGTGGTATTGGAGAAGACTCTAGAGAGTCCCTTGGATTGCAAGGAGATCAAACCAGTTAATCCTAAAGTAAATCAGTCCTGAATATTCATTGGAAAAACTGATGCTAAAACTGAAGTTCCAAAACTTTGGCTACCTGATGCAAAGAACTGACTCATTGGAAAAGACCGTGATGCTGGGAAAGATTTAAGACAGGAGGAGAAGGGGACAACAGAGGATGAGATGGTTGGATGACATCATCGACTCGATGGACATGAGTTTGAGCAAGCTCCAGGAGTTGATGATGGACAGGAAGCCTAGTGTGCTGCAGTCCACGGGGCTGCAAAGAGTTGGACACAACTGAGTGACTGAACTGAACTGATGACTAATGAGGCTGAATATTTTTTCATGTATTTATTGGCTAGTCATATATCTCTTCAATAATGTATTTGTTCAAATCTCTTGCCCGTTTTTAAAATAGGTTGTTTGTCCTTTTATTTAGTTATAGAAATTCTTTATGTATCTGGAGAAAAATTCTTTGACAGATACACATATTGTAGGTTTTTTTCCCCCATCTCATGGTTTACTTATTCATTTTCTTAATGCTTAATTCATTACTTAATTCATTTTCTTAAAGAGCAGAAGTGTTTGACAATAACATTCCATAGGACATAATGGGCACCTATGTTTACAAACAAGCTTTGCTAACAAGTGTAGGGAGTATCTCCTATGATACTGTGCCAAGGCAAATTATGTTGCCTATTTCACAATTATTCATAATATATCTGTGGCAAAGAGTCCCATTTTATCAAGTCCCAATTCACCAGCAATATATCACCCCAAATTTGTGTTACCAGGAGTTTCTGTCTCAACAATCCCTTCATTCCTTTCTTTCCTTTCTCTTCAATATATCTCAATGGAAAGTCTTCTTCATAAAAAAGGATGAGTAGGCAGTGAGTGCAAACACCTTTTCATTGCAATGCAAGGGTCACCATGACCTCCTTGTTGCATTGGAAAAGTAACTTAAAAGTTTGGTTTTGTTCTAGATTTCAGGAAGAGAAATCTCTGATACATTGACTCAGAAAACACAAACTTCCTGTTGACTCTCAAAACTGGAACTCAGTGACTTCATCCTTTCTTCTAAGAAAACTAGTGGCCTGTGTTTTATTCATTTCTTTCAGTAAGTATTTGTTAAAATGCACCATATCCCCAGCACTGGTACTAGAAAAGCCTGAAATGTGTAGAGTAGTGTGTATCATGTCTTTTAGTTTATTGTTAATGAAACAGTGAGCATCTTAAGAACAGAAATGTTATTCATTCTTCTGTGCTCAGTATTGGCATATGGGTACTTACTAAATGTAGTTAATGTCTGAATGATTGTATGTATATGTGCATGAACAAAATGTCAGAGAGAGCTGCCTTGCTTGAGTTTTCTATATTTTCTATGATGGAAGTTTTTTTTCATGATGGGAGAGTTATAACCAAATAGCTACAGCCACTCCAGGAAAATGATAATCCAGATCTCTACCAACATCCCAGTGAGGAGGTCAACTAATACTAATACTAATAACTAATACTCTGAGTAAGGCTTGTATCATTTTGATTCCTAATGGTTAAAATTTCCCAAGTGGAAGATAATGCACCAGACCTTGGACATGAAGAGGGTCACAAGAAAATAATTTCTTCTTAGATTAAATCTGAGGTAAATTCAATAATGAAAAGAATATTGACTACCACTATAACAAATAGTGTTTGGTACACTTTATAAAACAGTTTCATATACAGTTTCGCACTGGATCTTTCCAATATCTCTGGGAGATAGCCACAAGTAGTATTGGTGTACCTACCCCCACTATATACTGCTGGAAATGAGGTTCAGCAGCAAAATGGAGTAGCTGGGCCCTAGTACTCTGCTTTACTGTCTTTCTAGGATAACCCCCTTACTGACAGAGTATCATGATGGTAGTCTCTGTTTCCCATGATTTTTAAATATTATTCCTCTGTTGTGTGCCAAGAAATGAGATAAATTATCCTTACTATAGTGTATGTTTATGGGAGGTACACGCTGCATAGTAGTAAAGAGAACTCAATTGTTAAGCAAAGTTTTGATACCGAATTCCATGGGGATGAGCCCCACAGAAGTCATGACTCTGTGAACCCTCAAATTCCTTTTTCTATACAAACTCTATTTCTTAAGGTGTTAACAGGAACTTGCTGAGATGACTGTTTTCTCTTCAGTTCAGTCACTCAGTCATGTCTGACTCTTTGCAACCCCATGGACTGCAGCAGGGCAGGCTTCCCTGTCCACCACCAACTCCCAGAGCTTGCTCAAACTCATGTCCATCGAGTCACTGATGCCATCCAACCATCTCATCCTCTGTCATTCCCTTCTCTTCAAGCCTTCAGTCTTTCCCAGCATCAGGGTCTTTTCCAATGAGTCATCAGGTGGCCAAAGTATTGGAGCTTTAGCTTCAGCATCAGTCCTTCCAATGAATATTCAGGACTGATTTCCTTTAGGATTGAGTGGTTTGATCTCCTTGCTGTCCTAGAATTGTCTTTATGTTATACTTGTCCAGGAGGAATTCCTTATTTTAGACACATCTATTAAGGAATTTTATTGCCTTGGCTTGTTAGCTGTAGACAGGAGCTTGGGAGTAAGGATCTTTGAGCTACTCACCACGCCAGTTCAATCCTCCAAGGAGCAAAGTGAGGCAGCACTATGTGTGAGCTATCACATCAGGATATACTAGAGAACTGCTCGCATTTGGAAAACAGTCTTCAGTTGCAAGCACAGCCATCAGTGAAATAACTGTAGCTTGACATTAATCTTGTAGCAGGATTACATTTCAGGCCATTGCTTTGCAGAAGATGAAGTGTGTTTGCCTCTGCTTCAGTGACAATGGTGTAACTGTATGCTTTGTAATTGGGTCCTAAGGAAGGAAAACTCAACTTTGTTCAGGATCAGGACTGGGTAATTGAGCAACATTTGAGTTTCTGTTATTCCCACCAATAGCTGAGAGCTGTGACTGAGAAAAATTCAATTAATCCCTCTTTCTCAAACAGCTATATTTCTGCATTCTTATTGGCCTCTATAATAGCTCATGAAGGGTAAATAGCTCTCTTTATTAACGCTTCATTAAGAATTTTTATATCTATGTGACAAGTGGTGCATTCTTTGCACAGAATGAAGTACTTGGAGCCTTGATTCCAGCTGGTCTGGATTGGAAAACTCATTACTGTTCTTAGCCTGACTGCCAGGAAACTCCTCAGGGGAGAAATATAGCCTTGTATATATGGAAACACTCAAACTGGATTGGTCAACTTTTATAAATAAACCGTTGGAAAATGTAATTTAGAGGGAGAAGTATATCAATTGCAGATTGTTTTCTTAATTGTCCCTGTTATTTCCCAGTTTCAAATTTTAGGTATTTTTCCTAACAAAATAATTAAAAGTAGGGAACAAAGCTCATCATTCAGTCTTTTAAAACAACATCTTTCTGTAATGACAAAGGGAATTATAAATGACTTTATAATTTGGAGGTAAAACTACAAGATCCTTTATAGTTAGGCAATTGATAGTCATCTTGATCAAGTTCTAGACTCAAGTCACCATCTCTTGACTCAAAAATTGGCAAAACCAGGTTAGAATAGACAAGCAATTGTTTCCAGTGGAGAGGATTAAAACACAATTATGAATACATTCATCTTCCTTGGCCCAGGGACTCTATCCCATAATACCATTTGCATAATGGGTTACTTTGTTCCCTTTTAAATGTTAAATTTGGAACATTTTATTCCAAGAGCCATCAAAAAATAAACATGCGGAGTTCTAAGCCCACAGATTTTCATATGTATCTGAGACTAAAAAGCAGTCCACTTTGCCTGTATTTAAGGAAGGATAAGCACTTTCTCATTTGTTTATACACCCAAGATGATGTGGCTCTAAAGAGTTGTAAATATAGACAAATGGAAGTTAGCATCTCACTTCATCTACCACACACTCAACAAGATACACACCCCACCCCCCACACACACACCGCCTCTGTTCCTTTCTGAAGGAAACTGGAGATGCCACTTTGTTCATTCGTTGGCTTCTGACTGTCCAGCTCCCTCCCTGCCTCTGATGTCTTCTACTCCTGAGCTGTACTCCTCAGTCAATGCATGCCTGCACTCTTTCCTCCCCTGGGTCCCCAGTGCAAATGAACCTGGCCTATGTCTAATTGCCTGGATGGCAAAGTGGTAACTTAAAAACCAGTCACTGCACAGAGAGGATCTATTATTCAACTCAAGTGGAACACATTTAGGTTTTTAAGAGGGTGTCTTGGGATACACAGGCTCCCCAGGTGATGGGTCGCAAAGAGTCGGATATGACTAAGCAACTGAGCATGCATCCTGAGGCTATATAACAGCTGAGTTTAGTCTTTAGTGGAGGGAATTCAAGGTACAAGGTTGACCAGCAGATAGATCTTTGGCAGGGGGAGAAAATTCCATGTTCTCCCATACACCATGTAGAGCTACTTTCTCCTGTCCCCAGTTCAGCCCTGCACAGCACTCAGTTCAGAGAGGAAGTTAAAAAGCACTGCAGCCAACCTGTCCTGATGTTTGGGAGTAGTTATCAGTACAACAATTGCCCAGAGGATTAGAAAGTGCCCCCTTTCAGCCTGCCATCCCTCTGAATTACTATAGAAACTACCCTGCAGCGTCTCAGCCTCCTAGAACTTAAAGTTCTGCTTTTCTAAAGCTTCTGATGTTCTATTTGTATTAGTACTGGCTTTTTTTGGGGGGTGGGAGATTCAAACTTTGTTGGCAAGGCTCTAGGTAAGGAGAGTCTATGCTTTTTAATGGTAAAAATTCAGCCTCCCTGATGGGTTTTCCCCAACACAGCTATTCACGTAGCCAGTGGATGGGTCTCCTTGGAAACAGCAACAGCTCAGTTTCTGCATCTCCTAATGACACACTCTCTGTACCCTCGGCTGCTGATTCCCAGCAGTTGATGCCTTGACTAGAGCAGAACACTGAGGACCACGAGTAATAAGCATCAAATCTGTGCTTAAGCTGGTGGGAGGTAGGCTTAGGTGACAGTGGAGGGTCTGCGAAACCAAGATACTGTCCAGGGAGCATGGGTAGCTCCGTACAAGGTTGCAACAAAGGGGGGCACCAGCTGTTCTCAAAGTAAGGGCCCAACAGTAGGCTGAGCCCAACAGTGAGAATTTGACAATAAATGTTGACGTTCAGGAGGTTAGGCAGGGCTGTATCACCATATAGAGGACGTGGGCTCTGCCACTGGGCAAAGAGACTTGTTAGCAATGGGCAGGCCTGAGTGATAGAAAGAGGACTAAGGGATGTTCCAGAAACAGCTCTCAGATACAGGGAGTACAGCTGTATCTGAGTAATCTGTACTGGGATACTCAGTACTCAGCTGTACAGATCCAGCTAAGATCTGGGTTTGGGGAATACAGGTGGGGTGGAGTGCCTGGGCATTTGGGAGCAAGGGGCAGAGTTTTGTTATCAGAATTGGACCATTGAAGGAAGAGGCTGAATGAGGAGGAATGTGTGGTGTGGGTCTATTTCTGTCTTATAGCACAATCGAAGAAAAGAGGCGCAACAAGCCTCTAGAATAAGGGTGGAGGCAACACCATGGTTGAACCAGAGGATCAGGAACTCAGAGTATGTGTGAATACTCTGCTGTTGGTTGGTTGATGGGAGAGAAAACAGGTTAAAAAAAACAGCAATATCCACAGTTGCCTTCTTTATCTGTCTTGCATCTTCTATTTACCCCTCTCTCTCCTTATCACCAGTCTTAATAACTGCTTTTACTAATATCTTAAAGATCTTTGACAGGGATTACTTTTAAAGAACGTGTTAGGGTAGGGGAAAGCTTGGAGAATTATTCCTTTCTCTCTGTGCAACTACACTGTGTTTCGGAGTCTGCTGCCCAGTATTGGCTACATCCGGGATTCAACAAGCAGGCAGAGACACGTGGGGAGGCAATCCAAATGCCAATGGATGATAAAAAGGGACCTTATATCACATATTGAGCCCTTTCCCTGTTCCAGGTACAACAGATCTGGGGACCTTGTGAAAATGCAGAGTCCCAAGCCCCCAGAATCAGGGTGTTCTGCAGGTGGCTCTGATTCAATAGGGTCCTGTAGGGACACTTTGGGGAAGTCTAGCATAGACTCCCCTACCCCAACCCACCACTAATATCACTGTGCCTGTCTGGGTGGGATTGATATTGGACATTCCTCATTTTGAGAGGGTGCAGGTAGAAAGCCTCCCATCAAACTTCAAATAGCTGCTTTTCCTACACACACCAATGTCCAGTGCAGGGAAGGAGAAGGTGCTCCAGGTGCCCAGTGGCCAGGGCTCTGTGGTCAAACCCAGGAGACACTGAGGCAGCAGGAGAGGAACTTTCTCAGGGCAGCTACAGTTTTTTTTACCACTGAGCCCTAAGCCTTATTTTTCTTCCATTCTAATCACACGAGCAGGGCTAAGTGGGTTCCAGAAATGAGGAACAAAAGAGGGAACCTACAGCCTGTTCTTTCTCCCAGTTGCTCTCCTCCACAGCTACTAGAACCCACCAGGATTTGTTCTGCATCCTGAAGACTAGTTTTTTATATCCATCTTGGAGAAAAAAAAATGGATTCATGAGACCCACCCTCAGAAGGAGGTTGTGACTTCTTAGTATGAGCCAGCTTTAAGTACAAGCAGTTGTTGAGGCAGAAAATTCCCCAGTGGCAGGCTTGATGGATGATATGACATTGTCTCCTGGGGACATGGTGATTTGCTGCATCATTGTGGCAACTTAAAATAAATGATCCCTCTGCACAAGGGCTGACAAGCTTCATGTCTATGCTTCTAATCACGATTTTAGTAGCAGAGCTTCCCAGCTTCTAGATTAACCCCTTTCACTTTGGACCAAAAATCTGGAGCAGGAACATGGGTGGGATCATAAGATAATTTTTCTTTGGATAAGCAACTTTCATCTAAGGATCTCCAAGTACTTTAAAATAATAATTAAATTGCCACAACACCTTCACATTCATAATTATTATCCATCTACCATCCCTAGCTCTGTGCCAATACTTAAAGATGAGAAACTTGAAGGACAGCCTGGCTAGACTTCAATGGCTGAGCTTATCATAGAGGTAAACCCCAAATTCAATGTCCCTCATTTCTAGTCTAGCACTACAGAGGGCTAAAAATGATGAAGATGATCATATGATACTTATGCATGTACACACTGTGAAGTACTATTAGTAGAAAAGAAGAATAAAATATGTATATTGAATTTACAACTTAATTAAACTACTATAGCAATCCTACCTTTTAACCAATTTTTCCCTCTCAAGAAACTTAGCTCCATTCTGTTTCAGTTTTTCTATCTTTAATGGGGTTCCCTAAACACCTACATTGGGCTTTCCTGGTGGCTCAGATGGTAAAGAATCCACTAGCAATGAGGGAGACCTGGGTTCAGTCCCTGGGTTGGGAAGATCCCCTGGAAGAGGGCATGGCAACCCACTCCAGTATTCCTGCCTGGAGAATCCCCATGGACAGAGAAGCCTGGTGGGTTACAGTTCATGGGGTTGCAAAGAGTTGGACACAAGTGAGCGACTAAGCACACACAGTTACTTCATCATAAGTGCTGACAGCTTGTCAGGTGGAATGTTCTACAACCTCCGAAAAGGACTCATGTTTCCCTGTGAGACAGCATCACCTCATAATTTGAAATAGATTATCCTAATATGGGACTTAACTTTAAAGAATTTTTATGATCAAAGCTGTTATTCACTTTATCAGAATTTCCTTCCTCTTCATTTTAGTTCATGGCCACTGGCTTGTATGATACTATCTTATCTGAGCCAGTCACAATTCTTCTTTTTTTTTTTGGAAAGCTGGTACTAAAACCACCACCAAGGTTAGAAACAAGAAACTATAGTTAAGACCCAAAATTGTTGGTGGTCCTAAAATTGATCTCAGCCTCTACTCTGAGGAACATCAGTTTCTCATTTAATATGTGGAATCAGAAGTAGCTACCTGGGGATAGGTTAGAAAGTAGTAGGGCTACTTAGAGGAACTTGGGGCAGAGTTGAAGATAAATAAAGCAGCTAACAGCTAAATTACCAGTCTTTGCCAAGCAGTCCTCCAGGTTCACTCTGAGCTGTGGGCCACAGAGATCAAGATACAGAGAAGAGCCATACATGACTTCAAGACTTCATGACTATTATACAGAGTGAAGTAAGCCAGAAGGAAAAACACTAATACAGTATACTAACGCATATATATGGAATTTAGAAAGATGGTAACAATAACCCTGTGTATGACACAGCAAAAGAGACAGTGATGTATAGAACAGTCTTATGGACTCTGTGGGAGAGGGAGAGGGTGGGAAGATTTGAGAGAATGGCATTGAAACATGTAAAATATCATGTATGAAATGAGATGCCAGTCCAGGTCGGATGCATGATACTGGATGCTTGGGGCTAGTGCACTGGGACGACCCAGAGGGATGGTATGGGGAGGGAGGAGGGAGGAGGGTTCAGGATGGGGAACACATGTATACCTGTGGTGGATTCATTTTGATATTTGGCAAAACTAATACAATTATGTAAAGTTTAAAAATTAAATAAAATTTAAAAAAAAAAAAAAGATGAGCCAAACAGAGAAGCACACACACAAGGAAAGGTCAGAGAGAATGTTGCCACCACAAGGCTATGCGAAAACGGGGAAACTAAAGAAGGTAGCCAAGGTGGATCCTTCAGGTGTTAGTCAAGGAGTTTACTTCCCAAGAGAAATGCAGATTTGCAAGTTCCAGATGAGGTACCAATTACCAGCATATTTGATGGAACTTTGAATACATGATATAATATGTTTATGTATTGAGATTTCTTTTAAGATTTACAAAGAAAATAATGTATACTGTTTGTAGTATGTCAATGATAAAACATTTCTACAGAGATCTCCTTTATGAGGCAAGTGAGAAACATCTACAAATGGCTAGAGTGAAAATCTGTAGAAATAAAAAATTGGGGGGATTTTTTTTTTAGAAATCATGAATAATATTCTAGGACAAAATAGAGAAATAAGTGCCTGAGGTGGGGGAGGGGGGCGAAATGTAAGTAATGAGACTACTGAGAATTCAGGAGAGACAGCCATATAAGAAACGCACGGACACTCATGTAACACCGAGCGGTTTATGATGTGGTATGTTATTTAAGGCCCTAAACAGCTGGATGTGTTAGGAGCACAAAGAAAACAAATGAGCTGACTCATGCTGGCAAGTGGGTGATTCGGGCCCTGGAATCGGCAAAACAGGTCCAAGTCCTGGGTCTGCGTCTCTCTTGCTGTGTGACCTGCCTCTCAAAGCCTCAGCTTTCTCCCAGGGCCGCTGGGAGAATTAAATAGGATGCTGCACAAAACATGTGCAGTGTGGAGCCTGGTACATCACAGAAAGCATACAATAAAATGTTAGTGCACTTCACAGGTCACAGCCGCCTTCCCTATAGGGCAACGAGACTGATAAAAACTAAACAACATGCAATGTCTCTGAACTGATACAGGAAAGTGTGTCTTTTCCATCGTGGCCTCTCTGGGTGCTATGCCTGCCTCCAGCGTTGCTCTATTTTCACAAAATAATTTTAGACCATCTCCATTGTGAAGGCCCTTAAGGATTACTTAAGCTATACATACGTGTGTGTTTTTATTGGTAGCCAATCTTGGCCACCAAAAACAATTTCCTTTAAAATTTTTTTTTCCCCTTCAGAAATCTGTCATTTAGAGCTAAACCTAATGAAGAATCATAATCAAGAGGGGATAAGAGGAGATGGCTTTGTGCAAATTGCCCAAAGGCAATTCTAAATAAAGATTTGCATAAACATCTTGAATAATGTGGACAATGATGTTAAGTACATGACTTCCTGAACTCATTACCTGGAGGATGTCCCTCATCTAAGCTTGACTTTTAAAATATTTTTTTAAACATAAAAGTCTCATTCTCTCATAGTCATACTTGCACTGTGGGCCTCTATTCACTTTTTGGAATAGTGAGTACTGGGAAGGAAAGGAAGAGGGAAAGGCCAAAGGCAGAAAGGAAAGGATGGGAAGAGAGAGAAACACCAAAAGTAAAAGGGCAAGTTGAGGCAGAGAAAATCAAGCCAGCTTAGAAACATCACAGAGAAATCTACCTTGTAGACAACAGACCTTAATTATAGTTTGCTTTTAAAGACATAACTCATACTGCTGTTTGTTTTGTGGAAGGGGGGAGAGGGCTTATAATGGGCTGCAATAAACTTCCCAGTCCAGCCCCAATCATTTTTTTCTTCTGCTCTGGGAAAATGTGCTTTAGTACAGTACCTCAACCTTTCAAAAAACTGAACATTTTAGGAGAACATTTATTTTGCTTTTGCCCTCGTATTTCGGATGCTCATTTACTACCTGTTCTTTTCTTTGCTCTTGTCTCCTCAAGGTCCCCGGAGAAGCATGGGCTTGAGGAGCAGGAGTTGTGGGAAAGGAAGGAAGCACGCAGAGTCCTCTTATGTGAATAAAGTGATTAACAGAAATATAAAAGAGGCTTCTTCCCCTGTTCACAAAGCAGATTTTCTTCAGAAACTGGCAGAGCTCCCAGACAATTTGCTCTGGGGACAGACTCCGGCTAAACTGCTGGCAGTGTGGGCCCTGGGGCCTCCAGATGGGTTTGGGGGGCCCTAGGGAGGGTGCGCTACCAAGAGGGGAGGAGGGAAGGACTCAGTGCAGCACCGGCAGGGCCAGGGTGGGTCAGGCACAGAGCAGGCTAGGTGCTCTCCCAACCACCTCGTGGCCCAGACCTCTGGGCCACAGCTGTGGACAGGCTGGGGGGCTGGCGAGGGGAGAAGCTGGCTCCAAGGTCCAAGATGGAGGAACCTGAATGGTCACAATGCAGAGAAGGAGTAATGAAGGATGGGGCAGTCCCCACGAGCTGGCCCGGGGCGCAGGCTATTTCAAGCTGCACAGAAGAGCTTGAAGGGCAAGGCAACCCTGAACTCTAGCACCAAGCTAATGGTGTGCTCCTGACTCCCTGCCCGGTCCAGGGATCTGAGCAAGCTATAGGGTAGGTTTGGGGAACGATCCAGAGGCAAAGGTTGCTGCCACATTCCCTGGGCCCTGCATTCAGCACTGTCACCACAGCAATGCCCAGCCTGCCCCTTGCAGCTTCCTCTGGATAGTGTTTTCAACAAACACTCACTCTGGAGCACTTCTAATGAACTGGAAATCAGCAGGCACTCCATGAACTGTGATGCGGGTTGGTGGGGAAAGGAGGAGGGAAGCGGACCAAGGCCATCGGCTTCTGAGGCTACTGCCAACTTCCTTGCTAACTTTTAGCTCAGATTAGGGTTCCTGATAGTGAGACTTTAAAAAGTGACTTTTCCCCTATGGTAGAACTTGGAAAAGGTCTATGGCCATGAATTATTCAGGGTCACCCACTGATTTAGTCCCCAGTGTCTTCCAGATACTCTCATGTGGATTCTTGGCTAGCTTGGATATCAACAGAAAGGGTATGCGACACATTTGCCTCTCTGCTGCCTTAAATGTCCACCAGCCAGGATGCCTTGAGCTGTTCATGAAGCTGGGAACCGGTGGGCAAGTGAAGCAGGCTAGACTGCTGCTTTTGTCTTTCTCTGCTCTTTCCGCTAATGGAATAGCCTCTGTGTCTGTGTGTACACAACTCATCCCTGATCATTTCAAAAAATTCAGAAAATACAGAAAAATGTAAAGAACACCATCAAATGGAAACAAGCATGGTTGGCCTGATAGCACACGTTCCTCATGATTTTTTATACTATATTTTGATGGGAGATGATAGGATGCATATATTTTTATAACCAAATTTTTTTACCCTATAATTTATCACAAATATTATCCTTCCACATTCATAAGTATAGAACTATATTATTATTTTTAACAGCTGTTTAATAACCCAGGATAAAAATGTGCTGTAATCTATTTAATCAATTGCCTGTAGTTAGATGATTTCAGTTATCACCAGATTATTGCTGATGGAAACAAGGGTCTTTATATAAACATCACTGAATCCTTATCAGGTCATTCTCTTAAGATGAATTCTGCAATGTAGAATTGTTGGGTCAAATCTGCTTATCTTTTTAAAGGTACTGATGCATCCTTTCAAAATTTTTCTATCACAAGCAAAGCTCTACTAATATTCCATCCTTCCAAAAATCAATGAAGCCACTCATTTTCCTCCCCTTCCCCTACCCTGGACACTCAGCATTATGAATCTTTTTCATCTTTTTTAGTCTGATGGTTTTAAATGATAGATCTTATTTGCTGTTTGAACTCAGTGTTCAGTGTTTCCTCTTCTCTGTCATCTCTTGGAGTTCTTTCTCCATTAGCATCTCCTTCATCAATGATGAGCATCAGTGGAGCACTTCCAGTGTGTGGGCCCTGACTGTGCTGAATGTCAGTGCTTCGGGAGCAGCACCATCTCAAGTGTTTTGGGGGTGGAGGGACAGCTTGGAGGAATGACAACTTCAGGGAGGAGGAGATAGTTACCTTAGATTTGATGAAATGGTGACAGCAAGATGGGTAGGAAAAGGTCATCTGATGCAGAGGAAAGAGTATTAGCAAAGTCACTGAGGCCTGGGTTCCAGGGTGACCAGGAGGCGGGATGGCCAGGCTTATATGAGCTCTCTGTGCTGTACAGTGGAGTTTAGATTATCTATAGCGATGACAAAGCTTAAGGAAGGGTTTTGGAGGACAGCAGTGATCAAATGCGTGTTTACAAAGTTCATTTTGGCAGTGGTGTGAAGGAGGAAAGGAAGTGGGAGCGAGCAGCTGAAGCAGGAAGACCAATAAAGACTGCTGAAATGGTCTGTGTGAAGATGCTGCGAGCTGGAAAGGGGTCAGAGCAGCCAGGCAGGAAGCAGAGGATTGGTGACATACAATTTCCAAGACTGGTAGCTGAGTTGGAGAAGCAGGGGAGAAGTTCAGGAAGAACTGGAACAGAAGAGAAGGTATGAACTTTGGCCAAAAAAAAAAAAGGGAAGAAAAGATGGATTCCATTTTGAATATGCTATACTTAAATGACCATTTGACTTTGGATTGATACAGCCAAAGGGAAAGTGTAAATATAGATTTGGGACCCTGGAGAGCTGCTGTGGCCATGGATACAGGCAAGGGGATTAGGGGCACACAGAATCCACACACTGATTGCCAGGAGCCCTTCCCTAAGGGGTCCCTACACCCTCACACAGGCTAGACAGCCAGATGACTGCTTTGTCCTTGTCCTCAGCTGGTGAGCCCCTTTTCTTTCTCTCAGAGGTGTCCAGCTCATTACCAGGAAAGAGTAGATCAAATGTAGCCAATTCATATAAAAACTGGGGGAAAAAAAAGCTTTTTCTCTTATGTTACAAACAGTAAGCCTTTGTTTAAAAGGTATTTGTTAACACAAAGAAATGACTTCTTAGTGGTGTGGCAACTGGGTGGGAGAGATCTGGGGGACCAAAGCCTTTCTGAGCTCTGCCAGGTCATGTCAACAAACCACCATCCAAGCCTGCCCTGTGTTGGGAGCTCTGCTCCGCTGTTAGAGATCCAAAATTCAAAGCACTGCCAGCCTCTGAAGAAAGCATTTATAACTTTAGTTTGCCTTAAGACAGAGCTTTGCAGCCAGAGACTTACTTCCAGGAGTCAGGTTTAAGCCCCGGGACCTGAAGAGGAACAGGGGGTGCATCCTGGTGCCATCAGCTGGGCGTCTTCTCAGTTATGGTTTGAACAGCTCAATTAAAAGGACAGGGAGTGGCTGTCTAAATTTAAGTAGAGACACAGTAAAACAAATCTGGGTCATTTTAGCCTACTTTGTTCTCTTCAGCATCTTTTTTTTTTTTTAATTGGAGTTCAGTCTCTTTACAATGTTGTATTAGTTTCTGCTGTACAACAAAGTCAATCAGCTGTATGTATACACATATCCCCTCTTTGTCACCACAAAGCATTTAGTAGATTTCCCTGTGCTATACAGTAGGTTCTCATCTTCAGCGTTTTAATATATATTTATCTAGAAAAACTAAAATTGCCTCAGAGAGTCTTCAGGGATGGAGATGTGTGTCAGCTCTCAGCTTCATTTTTCAGCAGCTGACATTCTAGCTTGTCTTCAGACCCAGAAAACCTTACTCTGACTCGACTAGAAATCACTCTTTTTTACCTTTAATCCTGTCTATTTTTCTCCCTGGCTCCCTTCAAACCCTCTTTGTCTGTTGCATCAAATCAGGGATGCCTACTGCATCTGGAAAAGCAGCCCTGGCTGTGCCCAGGGAATCAGACAGGGACTGCCAACCACACCCACTGCTTCAGTGGACATCATTCCATGCACATCAGGAAATGAGTCTGCAGTGGACGCACCCCACTCACCAAAACTGATGAACGAACAAGCAACGCCTCTATGATTTCAGTAGTAAGGACTTAACTAGAAAGCATGTATCTGAAAAACAATATTTTGCTCCACGATTTGTATTACTGAATGGCTTTCCCTGTTACAAATATATGGATGTCATTAACCGCAAGTCAAAAAATGAAAGGTTTCTTAAATAAATTAGGCATCTGAGGTGTAGGGGGATGGCACAGAGAACATATCCCACGCACTTACGCAGGGAAGCAACAACGCAGAACGTGGGAACAAACGGCTCCCATCCAGTGCTGAACCTACACAAGATACACCGTAAAGAATCTGCCTGAAATGTGGAAGACCCAGGTTCAGTCCCTGGGTCGGGAAGATCCCCTGGAGGAGGAAATGACAATCTGCTCCAGTATTCTTGCCTGGAGAACTCCATGGACAGAGGAGCCTGGTGGGCTACAGTCCATGGGATCGCAGAGTTGGACATGACTGAACACTAACGCTTTCTTTCACTAAATACCTCAAAGGAGGAGGCAAGGCAAGAGGGAACAGGACACAGAGAGATTCCAATCTTTTATTCAGTCCATAACACAATTCTAAGTCCAAATGGTTAGAGTTCCCAGGCAGAGGAAATGATTTCTCTATGAAGGAGGAAGAGGGAAACTCCCTGGGGCACCAGTTTCCTTAATGATAGGCCACCCTGAGAAGCCGGCAAGGCTCCTTTAAGTATTCATGGCAAAAATCCCGGCAGTATCAAAGATCAAAAGAGCTTTGTAATGTAAGGCAACACTTTTGAGACTGTTGACACTAGCAATAGAAATTAACTTCGAAACAGCTTGCTTCTCTGCTCACTGTATGGGCTTCCAAGTTCAGGGCACGGAAGGTGAGTGACTCACACCTATCTGTGTAAACACAGCATCTTCCATGGCTTCCATGCTGCTTTACCTTCATAAACCTTCTTTCTCTGTTAACTGAATTACCCAGGCCCTTCAGTGTTCACATAAACAAAAACTACTCCAGAAGTAGTTGAGTAGCACAGATCTCGATTCCTTCAAAGCTTTTCTCTATACACACTCCATTATAGTACTTTCACACTCCATTATAGTACTTTCACCTGTGCCTGCTAAGTCGCTTCAGTCATGTCTGACTCTTTGCGACCTTGTGGACTGTAGCCCGCCAGGTTCCTCTGTCCATGGGATTCTCCAGGCAAGAATTCTGGAGTAGGTTGCCATTCCCTACTCCAGGAAATCTTCCCAACCCAAGGTCTAACTCTTGTCTCTTTTATCTCCTGCATCGGTAGGCAGATTCTTTACCACTAGTGCCACCTGGGAAGACTGTTTATTTCTTAAACATTTCCACATTATTTCCCCAAATGTGTAACTGCCATAACCCTTTAAAGTGCAACACCAGCAACATTCGGGTAGATTTTAAAAGACACAGTTGTGAATGCGAGCTGCTGCTTCTTTCTCACCGTGCAAACTTGGTGCTTTCACATGTAATTAATCTTGAAACAACAGCAGCAGAACCAGAGTGGCTGTTTTCTGCTGGGATCTGTGTGTTCTCCACTGGGGTGACAGTGAGCCCTGCCAAGTTCTTCTGAGACACGGCACACTCTGGCCACCATTCAGGGCTACCAAGCCATTATTATAATAATATATCAGAAGATTTTCAACTTAACAAGCTCAGTTCAGATACGAGAATCAAATAAGATCAACTAGGGGGGAAAAAAAAATCCCTCCCTATCTATTTGTCCTGAATGGGAAAGCTGATGGCCAAAGAAAAGTCAGGGTTCTAGAAGAAGAGTTTCTACAGAAAACCCAAAGGGCCAAACACTGGGGGAAAATATACAG
Source organism: Bison bison bison (assembly GCF_000754665.1). Taxonomy (NCBI): domain Eukaryota; kingdom Metazoa; phylum Chordata; class Mammalia; order Artiodactyla; family Bovidae; genus Bison; species Bison bison. The sequence goes on along the minus strand of NW_011494746.1, from coordinate 2,599,996 downwards.
ACTGGGATGCTGCCTGATTCCTTCTGCACCCCAGGCCTTGTTTTCCTGCATTTTCGTTGTTTCTCCTGCTGTCCCTGTGTGTACACAGCTGTGCAACACTGATCACAAGTGATGACAAGCACAGCCCCCAGGGCCAAGCTGCCTGGGCCCAGGACCAGGCTTTTTTTCTGTGTGACCTTGGGCCATTAACTAGTCTCTCTGTGCCTTATTTCTTCATCTGTAAAATGGGCTGCTTTGAGGATTAAATGAGAGAACACAGTGGATGTCTTTTGCACAGTGTCTGATATTAGACATAATCTGTTCCCTCTGCTCCACCCTTGGTCTTTGTTAGGCTGTGACAAGAACATGGATGGATCTTTCCAAATATGAAACAAGAGCAACTTTGGAACCAAATTCCAGTGTCTGCCTGTGGGTATTTGGGCAGATTTAGAGCAGTAGTACTATGCTAAAAAGTGCTTTATGTATAAATCCTCTCACATAATCCATAAGATACCTATAAGAGATTTACATTAGCTATTCTTCAACTAAACATTCCTCCCAGGACCCTTGCTCTTGTGTAACTCCTCCCATATTGACTCTGGACTTGGTCACATGCTTACTCTGGCCAATGGGACCGAGAAATGTAGATTAGTAGAAATTTGGTAAATGCTTATACATTAAATCTTGTACCTTTAGAATGCTGCCACCTCCATGTCACAAAGTCTAGCCTCCTTAAGGATGCAAGAGCACAGGGAGAAAGAGGCTGTGTTGATCCCCACCCTTCGCTGGTTTTCCAGCTGAAGGTAGTTAACTTGAACAAGCCCGGGTAACACCAGCAATTAAAAGAGCCAGTCAACTCACAAAATCATGAGAAACAATAAATTATTGTTGTCACCAAGTTTTAGGGCTATTTGTTACTCTGCAAAGAATAACTAAAACAGAAATTAGTGAGTACAGTGATTCCATAACAGAAACTTAAAAACATGAGCCACTGGCTTTGGGACTAGAGAGTTGGCAGAGGCTGAAAGGGCAGTTAGGAATTTCTTTTTGGAGGCTGAAAATGGGCCACCTGAGTTGCTGAAACAATCTTCAAAACTATAATCTATAGTCATTTGTAAGGCAAAAAACACATATCTAATAAATTTGTGGATCTGAGCTAAAGAAATTTTCAGGCTTAATGCTGGAAGTGCCAATAGATTTTTTTTTTTAAACTTTGCTTAAAAAGGTACGCAAAGAGAGAAGGATGAGTTAAAGAAGGAACCACTGAGTTTAAAAGAAGAATTTAGAGGAAATTGGGAGGACCTGGAACTTGCTGGGTTTAGAAATAAAACAGTTCCTCATTTCCATCCTCTCCAGATGGCAAAGGATTCTCAACATGAGAAATGGTCTCAGAGTAAAGATTACTCGAGACTGTGGCTGTAAGACCCTTTATTATGACCTTTAAAAGACTTTGAGTAGATCTTTTCAACTAGACAAAAGCACTTCTAAGATAAATAGATGCCTAATCTCAAAATAGCTCTGAGTAATCTGGAGCTGGGCTGCCCAGTGCAGTAGCCACTAGCCACACATGGCCCTTGCATGCATACTTGAAGTGCAGCTAATCCAAATGGAGAGGTACTTTACGTGTAAAATATACACTGGATTTTAAAAAATAGTAGGAAAAAAGGGAAATACCTTATTAATAATTCATTACATTGATTACAACATTGAAGTGGTAATATTTTGGATATATTCAGTTAAATAAAATGTATTAATAAAATTACTTCCATTTGTTTCATTATTAAAGTGTGGCTCTTAGAACTTTAAAAAATACGTATGTGGTTCATATTGGTAGCTTACATTATATTTCTATTAGACAGCACTAGTGTAGAAAAAGACCTGTCCCAAGAAGTATCTTAGGTATAGATTTTATTTAATGAAATGAACAATAATGAGGTACATAGAAAATCCATAATGTTTTTAAAGGAATCCTGTCAGATTCAAGTAATTATCTAAAATGATAGGAGACTTCTAGACCACCCAACTTTCTACAATCAGTATGCAGGCTGAGAAAGCTGCTTAGCTGCAATTATAGGCCATTTGTATTAAAAAAGAAATGACATCTCAGAAGATGGAGCCAAGAACCAGAGGACTGAATCCAGAGAAGACCTAGACCCTTATCAAGAAAGCTTGCCTGCTTGAGTTGGAAAACCTGATAATATGTACCCAGATAGATTTCAGAATTGCTATTCTATGCAACAATTACTGCTATTGTCTCCTATTGTGTTATTTTTGAATGGGAGTATCTATTGGGGTTACCATGCCCCTGTTTCAACACTTTATGTTGGGTGTATGGTTCAGTTTACAGGCAGAATTTAGAGGAAATACATAGGACTTGTTAGGCTGTAATACTAACCTTAATCTCTGATTGCAGAGGAGCTATCCACGAGAAACCCTATCTATATCTGTACCAGATTCAGATGACAAGATCATGGCCTTTGAGTCTAATGGGGTCACTGGATGAGATCTCAGTGGTCTTAGGAGGGCAGTGTATTTTTCCTATGGGAGGAATTTAAATAATTGTGACCATGGGATGAACTTGATGGATTACAATTGACCACACATTATTTAAAATTTTCTAATTAAGAGGTAGAGTTTATTCCTCACACCCTTTGAATCTAGGCCCGTGTTTTTACTTGTTTTGTCCAGTTGAATGTGGTGAAGTGGTATTGTGCAATATCCCCAAACCTAGACCTTAAGAGGCCTTACAGCTTCTATTCTTGTCTTCTTGGTACTTTGAGAATACCACACTCTTATAAAACTCAAAAGGAAAGGCCACCCTAGCTGTTCCATCCCTTGCTATTTTAGGCCCCAGATGTGAGGGTGTCACCATCTTAAATCTGCATCTGACTACAATCAAATGAATAGATCCAGGAAAAACCATAGTAAGAACAACTCAGCTAGACAAAGAATTAATAAATAATAATAAAAAAGCCTGATAAACAATGAATCATTGCTGTTTTCAGCCATTACTGTGAGGTGATTTGTTCTACAGCAACAGATAACTAATATCTATCCATGGTCTAACAAGGAATAGAGTGGAGCAGATGGGACAGGCTTTCTGGCAGAGGTGTCATTTGGATTCTACTGTGGTTGTGATGCTGTTACTACCAGTTCTTCAACACATGGGCCTCTCCAAAGTGCTACTCACAACATGACAGCTGCTTTCCCCCAGAGTTAGCGAACCAGGAGAGGGAGAAAGTCGTCAAAATGGAAACCACAGTATGTTTTATCATCACCTCTCCTGTACGCTATTGGTAACACAGACCAACCCTGATGGAATGTGGGAAGGGACCACTAGGGTGCTAATATCAGGGTACAGGGATCATCAGGAGCCACCAGGAGGCTGACTACAACATAAATTAGGAAACAAATAAATGTACTTCATATCCTAATCTTCATTTCAAGAATCTCCAAGAGGCTAGTTTTCCCATATCCTCTATTTCTCCTCTGACCTACTTATTTATCATGAGTTTCACCCATTTCTCTTTACTTTTCAACTTATCCCTCACCTGTTATCCCCCTCTCCAATTTCATCAGGCCACAGAACATGGCATTTCAGGTCTTCAAGATTCAGTTCAGTCAGTTCAGTTCAGTTGCTCAGTCACTCAGTCATGTCCGACTCTTTGCGACCCCATGAATCGAAGCACGCCAGGCCTCTCTGTCCATCACCTAAACTCATGTCCATCAAGTTGGTGATGCCATCCAGCCATCTCATCCTCTGTTGTCCCCTTCTCCTCCTGTCCCCAATCCCTCCCAGCATCAGGGTCTTTTCCAATGAGTCAAATCTTTGCATAAGGTGGCCAAAGTATTGGAGTCTTAGCTTCAGCATCAGTCCTTCCGATGAAAACCCAGGACTGATCTCCTTTAGGATGGACTGGTTGGATCTCCTTGCAGTCCAAGGGACTCTCAAGAGTCTTCTCCAACACCACAGTTCAAAAGCATCAATTCTTTGGCATTCAGCTTTCTTCACAGTCCAACTCTCACATCCATACATGACCACTGGAAAAACCATAGCCTTAGCTAGATGGACCTTTGTTGGCAAAGTAATGTCTCTGCTTTTCAATGTGCTATCTAGGTTGGTCATAACTTTCCTTCCAAGATTGGCTGAAGGCAACTGAGGCAGTTAGCTGACTCAGCGGGGTCCTCAGGTAGAGGCCTCAGTGATGGGAAGAGAGACCCTCCAACATTAGAACTCCCAAAATTTTCACAGAGGAGAACTATAAATGATTTCAGCTCAGTAAAAAGCAGGCCAACATGGACTGTGAGGAAACAAGTCCCTATGTTTGTTGCTGATGACAATGTAAGGTTTCTGAGGAAAGCAATCTTTTCAGCGATTTGTTATAAATATTTGTCATATTATTTCATTCACTAATGTCCTCTTTGGAAAACATAACCTCCAAATACAACAATAACAATGACAAATAAAAAAAAGTGATCTTTGAACCATCTCAAATCCTCAATAACATGAAATTGGCCTGCAAAACAGGACAGAAAACTATATCAGCATAAGTGTCAAGCCTGTCATTTCACTGACACTGACCTGTGTCTATGGAAGAAAACTATGCTAGAAACAGAAAGTAGGGCATATGTAAGTAAAGACACATTGCTAAGATCAAGGTCTGGAAAATCAAAGATTACAGTTGATTAGGATCTTGGCCGTTGAACCTTTTCATGTGAAGACTATTTCCTCAGGAAGTCATTCATCTTTGAGATGAGTAGGAAACTATCAAATCTTAATAAAAGCTGGTTTCCATTAACCCAAGCAACACCCTCTGCGTCTTGGTTTCCTTGTTCATCCAATAGGTGTCACATACTTAAGTCTCAGAAGACTAGATGAGATCAACAATCTGAGTCCATCCTGTCCACTGGGAAGGGGTTTTGAATCAGGTAGAGGCAGTGCGGAATAAAGGAAGCAACCTGGGCTTTGCATTCTGCCTTATGTTTGTATTACACCCCCACCAGACTTACTAACTTAACTCTTTTTGACCCTGAGTTTCTTCAACTGAAAATGGGCCTTTCTATCTTGCCTGGTTCTGTTGTCATTCCCTTCTCCAGGGGATCTTCTGGACACAGGAATTGAAACTGGGTCTCCTGAATTGCAAGCAGATTCTTTACCACCAGAGAAGCTCAGCATATGTCAGAGGTTAGTAGAATACTCAGCACATAGTAGGTGCTCAATTAATATTAGCTCCCTTCCTTTTTGTTACCTCAAATCTGCAACCCTTTCAATCTCTCCTAATAAAATGAAAGACAAAGGGAACCCTTTGAAACTGGAAACAAGCAAGTTAAGGCCAAATCTCAAAAAAAAGTGATCCTTTACTAGTTCATTACCAAGTCACACAATAAAAATAGTTTGTAAGTCTAAGGGGATGAGGTCTTGCTGTGCTGCTCTAGTTAACCAAAGGGCCATCAAATGGTTTCTTTGTGGAGGCCTGAAACTGCACAGGTGTCTGATTTGAGCCCTTCCCTGGTATCCTTAGTCTTGGGAGACAGAACAGTTTGCCTACAGGTTGAAAACAGAAAGCGTTCAAGATGTGAGAGTAATTCCCCAGAAATGAGCCTGTGCCATGACTTGTGAATTGTGGAGCCCACGGGTAAACAGACTAGAGACCACAATCTCTTCCTCAGAGGAATTTCCAACGGTACTAACAGTGGTAGTTGGTGAAACAGAAACCATCCTTATCGGACAACTCCTCCAGCTTCCAGGTAGCTTCTGGGGAATATATGAGCTGAAAGTCAAGGAAAGGGAAAGAAGAGGTTATAGACTCCCTCAGAAAGGGAAAGAAGAGGTTATAGACTCTCTCAGACTCCTCTTAGGGCTGGAGTCTGTCTCCAATAACACCAGCACAGTGGAAGTAAAACATATGCTTCTTTGGAATTAAAGTCAGCCCCAAATAGCAAAGAAAGAACAGGATGCATGACCCCTGTTTGTAAACAAAGACCAAGATAAATGTCGGCTGCCAGACCTCAAAGGAAGGGATGAGAGGCCACTTGCAGAGAGAAGCCACAGGCAGCAGAATGAGCCCTTTGGTCTCCCTGGTGGTCTCTCGAAGACCTTTCCAGAGGCATCACGGAAGAGCAGGGAAGCCAAGGGAGCCAGAGGGCCACCTGCCCCAGCACCCTCTTCACAGGTCTGTTTTTCTATCTTTTCTTAGTTAATGCTTAAGTGTTTATAAACTTGATCATCATTCACATCACAGCTGTGGTTGAATGTTTTAGAATCTGGCACTCAGATGTAAATCTCCCAACAACAGGTAAATGGCTAAGCCTCAGTTTCCTTGTCTATATCATGGGGATCCCAGCATTCCCTACTTCGTAGATGGTTGTAAAGAATAAATGAGATCATGTATGTAAAGTGTTTAGCACAGTGGCTGGCACACAGCCAGTGCTCACACACGGTAGGTGCTATTATTTTTGTTCTGTTGTTGTTGCTGATTCTGCCCTTGGCTTTGTCATGACCGACTCAGACATTTTCCAGAGTGAGGAATTAGGTGTTATTGATGTCAACCACAAAAAGTGGCAGCTGTAGGGGAGAAGTGAAGAGGAAGGGAGTATGCCTGTAATGATTGTGCAGATCATTATGTGATGTAATGATCTGCACATCGTGCAGATGTGCAGCATCCACATCTATCAGCCTAGTTCCCGAGTCTGTCTCGGCCAGCTTAGAAGTTAGCTTCTCAGGGCAGAAGAGGCATCAGGGCTGGTCTTCAAGGAGATTCAGTCATGCTGGCTGAGGGCTCAGGGGCCATTCATGGGCTTCCCTAGTGGCTCAGATGGTAAAGAGTCTGCCCACAATGTGGGAGACCTAGGTTCAATCCCTGGAGAAGGGAATGGCAATCCACTCCAGTATTCTTGCCTGGAGAATTCCATGGACAGGGGACCCTGGTGGGCTACAGTCCATGGGGTCGCAAAGAGTCAGACACAACTGAATGACTAACACACACACACACACACACACACACACATGGGCCATTCACACATGATATACAATGAAGAAGGAGGTCCCCTGGGAGACATCTGGAGAAGACCCCTCCACTGGGCCAGGAGTTCTGTCCACCCCCCTCCCCACCTCTCTCACTCCCACAGGGTTTGGGGGAAAAAACAGTGCAGAGACAGCATCGCCCCCACCTTGGGGCCAAACATCCTATCAAGAACCAGTGCCTCACTCTCAGCCAGGGAACTCGAGACCCACAACAGGACCCAAATCAGACAGCAGAGCTCTGCTAGTCCTCGGCATCAGAGCCCTGGATTTTACTGAAGCTGGGAGGCACTGTTTGGTTTCAAGTTGTCATTTCCAACTGGAAGACAAGATATGCTTTTCTAGCAGATCAGTACACAAGTAGTTTTGATAATCAGGCCACTTTAGAAGCTGTGTTCCAGTAATTGCACTAAATCTCTGGAGTTCTCTTTCTTTTGATAACACAAATAAGAGGAAAGTAAAGTAAAGGTTTCTGACTTTTGTCTTCAGTTCAGTTCAGTCGCTCAGTCGTGCCCGACTCTTGTGACCCCATGAATCACAGCACACCAGTCCTCCCTGTCCATCACCAACTCCCGGAGTTCACTCAGACTCATGTCCATCGAGTCAGTGATGCCATCCAGCCATCTCATCCTCTGTCGTCTCCTTCTCCTCCTGCCCCCAATCCCTCCCAGCATCAGAGTCTTTTCCAATGAGTCAACTCTTCACATGAGGTGGCCAAAGTACTGGAGTTTCAGCTTTAGCATCATTCCTTCCAAAGAAATCCCAGGGCTGAAAGACTTTTGTCTTAGGTGTTACCAACAAAAAGACAACTCCATAAAGATTACTGAGGGCTTCCTGTCTCATGGTAGACTCTGCCTGCAATGCAGGAGACATGGGTTTGATGCTTGGATCAAGAAGATCCTCTGGAGCAGGAAATGGCAACTCACTCCAGTGATCTTGCCAGGATAATCCCATGGACAGAGGAGCCTGGTGGGCTACAGTCCATGGGGTCTCAAAGAATCGGACATGACTGAATGACTGAGTACACACACACACACAAAAGATTACTGAAGAGGAAATGCAGCATGATATATATATATATATATATATATATATGTGTGTGTGTGTGTGTGTATATATAGTCCAGGGCCTAGGACAATGCCCAGAATACAGAGGTACTAATTAATGTTTACATAATAAGTGTTTACTGAAGTTCATTGAAAAATAGCCCTGCGTCTGAACTTGCCTCGTGACCCACTGCCTAATACTCCACACTCCCAATGCAGCAGGCCGGGTTCAATTCCTGGTCAGGGAACTAGATCCCATGCGCTGTAACTAAGAATTCACATGCTGCAACAAAGCTGGACGATCCTAAGTGCTATAACTTAAGATCCAGTACAGACAAATAAAATAAATTAATGCTAAAAAAAAAAAAAAAAAAAATCCCAGCACTGATCTGTAACTCCATGTATCAGGAAAGTGCCTTCTCTCTCTCACACACACATACAAACATACACATAAAATGGCAAACAACAAGCAACCTCAATATATGGTCATTTAAAAAAATAACATAACACAATTCACAGATATTTTCTCTGAGAATCGATTCTCTGGTTGCTGACTCTCAAACTTTGTTTCTTTGAAAAATATAGACCTGAAAATTCTCATAGAACTCCATTTTGTTCTTTTCCATATTCCCTTTATTCCTTCATTCTATCATGCACACCTCATATTTCATCTTTACAACATTCAGGATCTGGTTATGACAAACTCTGTAACAGCTCATCATATTCCCTCTATGGTCTTTTGTCTAGTTTTACTAAGTTATATCCCTTATACAGAAGTACATGACCCCAAAATATATAAAAGTCTTTTTTTGCAACCCAAAGAGTGAGGGTGTAACTGATATAAATGTAACTGACACTTATTTAACATTGGTGTCTCAAATAACTTCCTTTTTAAAAAATGTATGGTGGTGTTTTACAAGAAGTCCATTGATGGGCTCTTGAAAAATTTAGAACAAAACAATGCATCAGAGGGGGCCTGTCTTCTGGCCAGATCATCATCTATGTTTTTGTGAGTGTTTGTCTGGAGTATGGGACACTTATGTATGCAAACACGCACACTACAAGGGAAAATCCAGAGAATGCAGAGACTGTCTAATTCATCAAGGCATGAATCTCTTCCTGGTACAGACTTCAACTATTATATCGGTCAACCCAAGCCAACCCCTCCCCAAAAAAGAAATCAGTCCTCTCATTAGTCTGGGATGATTGATGGACAGAAATCATATTATTTAAATCCTTTGTTGATTCTGTGCCCAATATATTGATACTTAACATGAAATTTGCCTTCAAATCATGATTTACAAAAAACAAAAAGTAAGAACAATCATTTGTTTCCTACCTGCTGCTGTGGCCACCAGAAGCCAGGCTGCTGCTCTCCAAATGGGGCAGGCTTCAGGATTTAATTTTCAGCTCCCTCCCCTGGAACCAGAATCGTCAGAAGAAAACTTTCAATTGCTATGAGCAAGCAGACTATTTACTTCCAGCCAATTCTTCCTAATTCCTATGGCTTGCTGAGTGCCAGAGTAGGGTGCTTAAGAAAGGATGTCTGGGGATAAAGGGGTAGAGTTTGGGGGAAAAGAGAAGAGAGAGTTCCCAGGGCAAGAATTTGCTCACCCAATACCCTTCCTTCAAGCAGAGGAAAGCCTTCTTTTTCAGTTTTAATTTCTCATGGAAGAGCTGCCACTGCATTACTCATAAGTAATTACTACATTGCTCCTTTACAAACAGCAGACATACTTTTTGGGCGAGCCTCCAGATTTCTGATGCATGCCTGTACCTGTCCATAAGGATAATGCTGTGCCTGGGAAAATTGAGAGGACAGCAAGCCCGCCCAAAGGGAGGACCAAGTCTAGACTATTAATCAAGTTCCTGAGATAAAATATACCACAAAAGAAGATCAGAAACTTCTGTGAGCCCCTCCATCCACAGAGCATCCACCTCACTCATGGAATCACTTGGTTAGGACTCAAACTTTTTCCAAGTAGACCAGCAGCTACACTTAGTCAAGCTTTAACTTGTTTGCCCAAGGAGGAAAGGAGGAGCAAGAATTACTATTACAGAAGGAATGTGGTTTTCTTACTTACTATGAGCAGTCAGTGTAGGAAAGTCAAAGATGATCGATGTGCAATTACAGCTCCTCTAAGTTTTATATCTGAAATACAGTGTTTAAGAAGACATTTCAGTGGTAAGCATGTATTATAGAGGCTTCATATTCAATTCATTTCTAGTTTCCAAGAAGAAGAGGTAACACAGTAGAGAGGTTTCTACAGCAAAGGGGTAGAAATAGGAAATCTTGGGTCTACTGTTTACTATTGTGACTTACTCTGGTTTCCAAATAAGTAAAAGGAGAATACTGTGCTGCAAGATCTGCACAGTAATATAACATCATCTCTCACTTTTATATCTATCTGCCTTGTTCTTACATCAACATTTTAGTTCTCCTCTGGGGAATCATCCCTTCCTCTCAGTTTTTTTGGGTGGGGTTGTACCACCCTTAGGCTTCTTCAGAAATGTAACTGTGGCAAAGCTGAGCTAGTCAGAGATTGATGGGGAGATTGGTCCAGAGAGGAGTTCACGCCAGCAGAAGTCATTGATGGGACTTGCTGCTAAGAGGAGTTCTCATCTTGCTGTGGCTGCTAATCTGGTGAAATAGAACCTCTTGCTTCTGGTGGCCACCCTAGGAAAAGAGGGACTACATGGAGGCAAAGCCATTGCAGAGGAAAGGGGAGCTTAGAGAGAGCAAGAGACCAACTTCTAAGGATGTCATTTGATGAAGACTTAGATTCAGCCGTGACTGAAACTATTAATATCATTTCCTTTGGATTTCTTGAAAATTTCCTTTGGTTCCTTAAGCCTGTTTTACTTAGGATTCTGATGCTTTCCACTGAAAAAAAATTCCAGCTAATATGAGTCCTATTCAGGTGCCCTCTAACACCACTTTTAAAAAACATTTCTCTTTAATATTTATATCCACAATAAGCTGGGTGGCATGGGGATGCATATGATCAATAAATGAGTTTCCTTTTGATATACTCTTGGAAATTTTTGCTATTTTAAAGGCTAAGCCTACAGAGCAGAGAGAGATAGAAGTAAGACAAATTCTGATGAAAGATTTTTAAATTCTTTACTCTTCTCTCCCAATATAGCTCTTTGCAAGAAATTAAATTCAAACAATGCACAAAGGTGAAATGCACAAAGTGAAAATCTCCCATAATTTTACCTTCAGGAAATAACCATGGCTGATGTTTCAGTGGTGTGCCATTCAAAATGTGATTCACAGACCAACGCTTTGGCCTGGAGCTGGTTACAAATGCAAAACCTCGGCCTCAATCAGCTCTCACATTTTAATAAGGCCCCCCAGAAATCTGTATGGATATCAAAGGCTGCAAAGCCTTGGCCTAATATATAGTTCTCTAGATATTTTTTTTTCTTCTAGTTGCTAGCATTTTTCAGTACATTTAATTTTTTTTTAATTTTTACTGATTTTGTAAAGAAAAGACATATATGAATACAATGAATCAGGGAGAATGAAATCAAAATCCTTTACAAATGTAAGTAATTCATTTACTGGGATCATATGCAAATTTTAAAGGTGTTAAAAACCCATACATACCCTGCGTGTGTGCTAAGTCACTTTAGTCATGATTCCAGTCTGCAATCCCATTGACTGTAGCCTGCTAGGCTCCTCTGTCCATGGGATTATCCAGGCAAAGATACTGGAGTGGGTTGCCATTTCCTCCTCCAGGGGATCTTCCCAATCCAGGCATCAAACTTATGTCTCCTGCCTTGGCAGGTGTGTTCTTTACCACTAGTGCCACCTGGGAGTGGGGATACACACCCTGCAGCTGCTGCTTCTGCTGCTAAGTCACTGATTCTGTGTGACCCCATAGATGGCAGCCCACCAGACTCCCCCGTCCCTGGGATTCTCCAGGCAAGAACACTGGAGTGGGTTGCCATTTCCTTCTCCAATGCATGAAAGTGAAAGTGAAGTCATTCAGTCGTGTCTGACTCTTAGCGATCCCTAGGACACTACATATAGTAGCAAACAATCCCAGGACAGGACGCACTAGAGCTGTGGTTCTTCACCATCTGGAGGTCACACTGCCAGCCCCACAACCAGAGTTTCCAATTCAGTAGAATGGCTGGGTGCTGGGCGGTGGGAGGGGCGGGGGTTAGGCCTAAGAATCAGCATTCTAACAAGTTCCTGGGCAATGCTGATGCTACATTTCACCAGTGCTTCAAAAATAAAGATGCTTTTATACTATACATACATACATACTATATATAGTACTCTGAACCTTGCTTTTTTTCAATTAATACTGTATCTTACAACCTTTCCATGTCATCCACATAGCATTACAGCATTCCTCTTAAGGGCTGCAAGTTAAGAGATTTTTGGCTAATATAATAATATATGCCAAATGACAAAGAAGGGAATCACCAGCATCTTCAGAAGAAGGACAAGCAACCTCAACACTGGAGTTATCATTTTCAACATTAAATAAGCAGCCTGTGTTTGAGTCTATAGATAAGCAAAGGTCTGAATGGACCAGGAAAGTGATCAGCATTGTGCAAGTGCCACTAAAGACACATGAGAATCTATTAACAAACTTCTATATTTAAAGCCAAGAGTCAAGTCAAGGTCTTTCTATGAGGACTTGGGGAAAAGAGTTGTATCCTCAACTGACATGGCATGCTCTCAAATTTCTCATCTCAAACTTCTGAGGAGTAAGGTATGGTATGACTTACTAGACTGGCTTTGTCCAATCTTCATCTCATGCCAAGTCCACTCTGAAAATAAACTTCTTATATAAGGGAGCTGTGATGCAAAGGAAAGATATCCTCCACCTTCTCAAAGCTGGTGGTTGGTGAGAGGCCGTCTAAGACCCACAGTCTCAGGCTTCTTAAAATCCAACCATCCACAGATGCTATGAACTTGGTTAAACACTTGGCAAGATTAGCCGGGACATCATGTGAGCTGTAATCACACTGTGTTCTTCTGGGGGCCTTCCAGGGCATAATCTAAATCCTCTGTTCATTTCTCTTTGAGGACAGAAGAAGTATCACAGGACAAACACATACCCAAGAAGCTTCTCACACAGGAAGCTGCTAATGCAGCCTTTCATTGCTCTGACTGGTGTCAACCCAAACCCTACCATGTTGGCTACATTCCTAAAGAGTTTCACAACTGCTTTGCCAAGTGGCAGATACTGCATTTGGGCAGAAAGGGGAAGACTATGTCACTGTGAGAACTTGGTATCCACCATCCATCCCACTTGCCTTCTTTGACACAGAGGTTGGAAAGCTGAAAGATATGTTCTACAGGCTCCTTGTGGCCAGGGTATGGTTTGCAAATCAGTCCTGCCAATAGATACATGTGTGGGAGATTTGGAAGATGGACATAAGGGTGGGACTGTTTTTCCTGCTGCTTCTACTCTGCTGTTGGCAGATGGGAGCTATTCCTCAGCAGTGTCCCAGGGTCCAGGGTCCAGGCTCCAGCTGTGTGACTGCTGAGGGGCTATTCTGGTGGTGGTGGTGGAGCTTTCTAGGTTGTTTGATTGCAGCTAAGGTGATGTGTTCAGTCTAGTCCATGAACTTCTAGTCACATCCCGCTCCTGAGTAGCAGTAGGAGGTAGAGGGTGCTTCCCCTGGCAGGTCAGATAGTCATTTGCTCTGGGGGTCAGCCGGGAATCCTGGCCTGGCAGCCCCTTTTCCAACCTTCCCAACAATTTTGAGGTCTTCACACAGGCATCTTGTCTGTTGAGTATATGCTGGTTGCTGTTTCTCTGACGAGGGCCAAAAATCTAGTTTGTCTTCTTTCTGATGTCACTCTCCATAAATTTCTCAGGTAACTCAGGTGCCAGGACTTCTCAAATTTCAGTCACAGTCCTGAAGAGGTCAGATATCACTCTCCAACAATTCTGAATGTACTGAAATCCAGGATTAAATTTCTTTCTGCTTAAGAAAGTGGATTGCGTTTCCCATGACTGAACCCTGACTCAGATCCTAATTTAAATACAAGTCCTGAGTTTTTCTAGGTAGTTTCTAAAACTTTTCACACCCTCACTGAAGTAGGGCTAATG
>NW_011494746.1:2574876-2585767 GCF_000754665.1 Bison bison bison | reverse complement strand
GGGCTAATGCTATTATTTTTATTTACTCCTTATGCTAAACTATCATTTTGGCATTTGATGTTGAAGATAACTTCTTAAATGAAAATGTTTGCTCTTTTCATATTTTAACAAAGATTTATTAGATGTCCTTTATGTTCAAGGCTGGAGAAGGCAATGGCACCTCACTCCAGTACTCTTGCCTGGAAAATCTCACGGACAGAGGAGCCTGGTAGGCTGCAGTCCACGGGGTTGCTGGGAGTCGGACACGACTGAGCGACTTCACTTTCACTTTTCACTTTCATGCATTGGAGAAGGAAATGGCAACCCACTCCAGTGTTCTTGCCTGGAGAATCCCAGGGACGGGGGAGCCTGGTGGGCTGCAGTCTATATGGGGTCGCACAGAGTCGGACACGACTAAAGCGACTTAGCAGCAGCAGCATGTTCAAGGCATTATACTAGACACTCAAGCACTACGACAACATGGCACTCCTCATCAGGAATTGATTTTTGGTTGCTCTATCCATGTGGGCTGGGGTAAATTACTTAATCTTTCCAAGTCTCAGTTTTATCATCAGGATGAACAGAGATACTAAGAATTACCTCTAGAATTGTTCTAAAAGTTACGTGAAACATAGACATATCCAAAACAATATGGAGTACATTAAAGGTGTTCAATAAATCTCAATTCCCTTCATTTTTCTTAAAACATGTAAAAATGAAATATTTATTACAAAATAAATTTTGAGTAATCTTCCACAGTATTTGCCTGTCATTTTCAAATCAAATTTTGTCATTTCCCTGATTCAAATCCTCTAAAAGTTTCTCATGGTACTTAAAGAAAAATTCAAATTCCTTGCAAGCCTAGAAGATCTTAACACCAAGAACTTCCAGATGTACAAGCTGGATTTAGAAAAGGCAAAGAAATCAGAGATCAAATTGCCAACATCATTGAATCATAGAAAAAGCAAGGGAATGCCAGAAAAACATCTACTTCTGTTTCGTTGACTACACTAAAGCCTTTGACTGTGTAGATCACAACAAACTGTGGAAAATTCTTAATGAGATAGGAATACCAGACCACCTTACCTGTCTCCTGAGAAACCTGTATGCAGGTCAAGAAGGAACAGTTAGAACTGGACATGCAAAAAAGGGCTGGTTCAAAATTGGGAAAAGAGTACATCAAGGCTGTATTTTGTCACCCTGCTTATTTAATTTCTATGCAGAGTACATTGTGTAAAATACCAGGCTGGATGAATCACAAGCTGGAATCAAGATTGCCAGGAGACATATCAACAACTTCAGATATGCAGATGATACCAGTCAAATGGCAGGAAGTGAAGAGGAACTAAAGAGCCTCTTGATGAGGGTAAAAGAGAAGAGTGAAAAAGCTGGCTTAAAACTCAACATTCAAGAAAAACTAAGATCATGGCATCTGGTCCCATCACTTCATGGCAAATATATGGGGAAAAAGTGGAAACAGTGGCAGATTTTATTTTCTTGGACACAAAAACCACTGTAGAAGATGACTACAGCCATGAAATTAAAAGATGTATGCTCCTAGGAAGAAAAGCTATGATAAACTTAGCATATTAAAAAGCAGAGACATCACTTTGCCAACAAAGGTCCGTATAGTCAAAATTATGGTTTTTCTAGTAGTCATGTACGGATGTGAGAGTTGGACCATAAGGAAGGCTGAGTGCCCAAGAATTGATGCTTTCAAACTGTGGTGCTGGAGAAGACTCTTGATAGTCCCTTGGACAGCAAGGAGATCAAACCAGTAGATCCTAAAGGAAATCAACCCTGAATATTCATTGGAAAGACTGATGCTGAAACTGAAGCTCCAATACTTTGGCCACCTGATGCAAAGCGCCTACTTATGGAAAAGACCCTAATGCTAAGAAAGATTGAGGGAAGGAGGAGAAGGGGACGACAGAGGACAAGATGGTTGGATGCATCACAGACTCAATGGACATAAGTTTGAACAAACTCTAGGAGATAGTGAAGGACAGGAAAGCCTGGTGTGCTGCAGTCCATGGGGTCACCAAGAGTTGGACACAGCTTAGAGACTGAACAACACATTCCCGTTATAATTGTATTGAGCCTATTTCTGTTTAGACAGATTCTCCCACTTAGTAAGAATTTTTGTGGCATGCCTGAATTTTACTATTCCCAGGGATTCTCAATGAGCAGAGATGGAATAAAAGCTACAATTCTGACTCCCTGGGAAAAAAAAAACAGGGTATGAAAAAACCGGCAGAGTCCTTCTTCCAATCTGCTCTGTGGCAGTTCAAGCTTTGTTCTAGAGACGTGAATTGAGGAGCCCCTCCATGGTACCTGGAGGGAGTATGTGGCCTAAGGCCAAATGTGGGTGTGAGTTTCTTCAGTCCCCATTACACCATGTTGCTAAGGCTGGCTCCAGAAAAAGGGCCTGCGTCCTGTCCTCATGCCATGACAAAAGCCCCAATCAACATTTCAGGTGGATAGTAAACAGCTCTAGGGAACATATGGATCTGAGCCCAAAGTAGGCAAAACCATATAATTCTATTGGAGGCAGCATCTCTTTTATGTCAAAGAAAGCACTAACCAAATTCAGATGGCCATCCCTGGCTAGACATGTTTTTCCTTTCTATACTGAAATGATCCCCATTCTACAGTCTCTGAAACTTCCAACTCCTTTGACAAATGGCAAGAGTTGACATTCCCATCACCATACTGCTTGCCTTCTGGTATACCCAGGGAAAAGCACAATTATAAGCTTGATTTGAACAAACAAATTAAAACATAATACAAATTGGGGCCAGTTCCTGGGAAAATAAAAGGGCCTGTTCTGCATATGTCCTAATCTCTGTTACTGATTTACTGGCTGAATGGCCCACTCCAGAAAGCGTTTGGAGAAGCCCACATGCCAGAAAGCACTCTAACGCTTTTCAGTTTTCAGTCAAGTGACTTGGAATCTTCCTTTGACAAAACACACTTATTGTAAGCTGGCCACTTATCCCAACCTAGGATACAACTTATCTGCAGCATAAGGGCTATAATAAAATCCAGCTTGAGTGACAGAGAAAACATGAGCTAAGGGAGCTCAACTTGGAATCCAGATGTTGTTAACTCATGTAAAGTATCTGAGTCTTTTATATTTTATACTTTTGCAAACAGTAGGTACCTAGTGTTTCCCCCCTTACCTTTCAAGTGCTGTGCCTATAGGAATGCAATCTGCAGAGTACTGCTTTAATTAAATGGTCTTTGCATGAACCCAGGTGACACTCCCTGAAATTTCGGCTTTAATGGATAAACCCCAATCCCAAATATTCACTCTGTACTTCTAGTCTTAAACATGTAGTTTCACAGGAGTTACCTTGGAAAACTATGCTTTCAGTATATTGGTTGGAGACCCATTTCCTGAAGGTTATGATGTTTACATTCAGCGGGGTGAAGTGCACTACTTGCGCTCACCTGCACTGTGACTCACCACTAAGACTACTCTTACAACTCCTCCTAGATAATATCTGGCACCCTCTAGGCACTGTTTTGAGCACTTAGCATGTATCATCTCACTTAAGTCTCACAATACCACTATACAGTAGATATTATTATTATTATTCCATTTTAACCATGAGGCATAGAACGTTCCAGTAGCTCATTCAGGAGTATACAGTTACATGTGGTGGAATCAGGATTTGAACATAGGTAGGACACCAAGCTATCCCCAACTGATACAGTCACTATTTTAAATATGATGCCATTTTACCCTCAAGCACCAATAGACCCATGGAAGATATACACATGTAGATCACTACAGTCCTGGATTTTTAACCAATGTTTGCTTCCTAGCAAACATTTCCTACACAGCAGGAATGCAGATACACAGTAGATATAAACTAAAAGAATACTGGATTGGATAGCTCCCTCTTCACATCCTTTCCCAGTTTTATTAGTGTTTGTTCTCTGCCTGGCCATGTATTTTGCTCCTCATAAGTCTCATTTTCAGGGGCATCTTCAGTTATTCATTCTCAATTGTTTCATGAATACACACATATTTGTCAACCTTGTATCCGGGTGCTGGGCTCAGAAAATACGGCACTAGATTTCAAAACACTACTATTATTTCATTTTCCTGTTATTTTCCCCCTACTTGTCACTTGTTCCTTTATAGTTTCTTGGCTCTATGTCTCACTGTCCATTCCGCCAACTAAGCCCTGATCACAGCTCACGGGGCAGTGTTAACAGCCTTCTCCCTGCACTCCGCTCCCTCCAAACATCCTGCCTCCTGCTACCAGACTCCTCTCTGTTATATCACTCCTCCCCCTCAAGTAGAGACAATTCACTGCTGATCCTATCAAAATCTGAACTCCTTTGCCTGACTTGTAAAGCCTCCATAATCTCACCCCACCCTATCCATTCAATTTTGTTTCCCACAATGTCCTATACATACCCACTGAACCAATCAGGCTATTATCTTAACTGTAGAGGCAGCAACCTACATGCCTCTACAATGACTATTTTTCCCACCTCATATGACCTCCCCAATGCTTTAAGTCACCAGCTAGCTAAATTTTACATATCATTCAAAGGCCCAACTCAAATCACAATCAGGAATTAAACATTCTCCACTGCTGCAGCACACCCTGATCACTTCTTTTTCTTACCTTCTATTACATTTACAAATTAACTGTAAATTAAATAACAATGATTATGGGCTAACCTCTGTTGAGCACTAACTATGTACCAGGTCTTGTTGGGATACATAGTTTTGTTATAAGTAGCTTTTCTAATTTTATAGATGAAGAAACACAAGCACAGGGAAGACAGTACAATTCAGCTTCACACCTGATGGTTTGTTAATCATTTCATTTGTGTCATACTCCTCTGCCTAAACTAGCTTTCCACTTCATTGAGAGCAGAGACTAAGATTCATATTTATTCCGTGTCTTCCACACAACTAGTGGAGTCTGCATGCATTGTGAGTCATCAGGACTCTTGGTTGGTTGGTTGTACATACTAATGTTATGCATCTTTTAAAATTCCTACCCTGTAAGAGTGGCACCACTGTTTATATAAGGTGCAAATAAATACTAAACAAACCTTTTAGAGAACAGCAATGAGTGGTTTGGGACAATTCATAGGGCCTCATAGTCTACAGAAGGCCCTTACTGCATCTATCCTTTATATGCTTAGAAACACATTAAAGATGAGAAACCATGGGTGAGTTGTCAGCAATCAATGACAAAATGAATTAGAATGTTTTGAGGGTTGCAGGGAAGGTTATGCATTCTATCCTGGTCAAGAACTGGATCTTCTGTTTTTATTAAAAATCAGGAGGCAGCAAGATTTCCCCAAGTAACCAAATACTTGCACCACAATGTGATGGATTTTCCCCAAATTCTTCTAGCACTTTTTTTTTCCTTTAACAACTATAACTGGTATAGACAGAACTTCAGCAAAGATAAACAGCACAACAAAGACAGGAAAAGATTATGACTTAGACTGAAGCTTTAATACTTTTAAAGTCATAATTATTTCTGATATTCAGCATAGGCGTAATTTCCAGTTTCTCATTTCTACACCCACTCCATGAAGAGCACCACATGGAAGAATTCCTGAGATTCCTCTCCCTCTTACTTCAAATCAAAGTTTCAACAAAAGCCAAAATAAAAGAAAAAAATTTATTTCAAAGTTCTTATATTGGCTCAAGTGCAATTCATGAATTCCTGAGCAAACTCTCATAATCAACAAAGAAACAGATTTTTAAAAACAACTTATCAAATAAGAAAACTTATCTTACCAAAGTCATCCTAGTTGAGTTTCTACTGACTACTGCTCACTCTCCCTGATGCCAGCACTTTTCTTAACTTGAAAAAAAAAAAATAGATAAGAAGAAAGAAAATCATTCATGTATCTTGTCTCTCTATGTAATTTCTTAACACCTCAGCTTCAGCTTATCAGGATTTCCTTCATTTTCTTTCATTTTCCTATCAGGATTTCTTTCAGATTCCTTTATCAGGATCTGAAGCCAGATACATGGCCATATAATAATTCCAGTTTTAGAGATAAGCTTCCAAAGAGCATTCTCTTGGAGAATTCAGTTGTCAAACTAAAATTACTCACAGAAAACAGGATTTC
Organism: Bison bison bison; assembly: GCF_000754665.1. Lineage (NCBI taxonomy): Eukaryota > Metazoa > Chordata > Mammalia > Artiodactyla > Bovidae > Bison > Bison bison. The sequence goes on along the minus strand of NW_011494746.1, from coordinate 2,579,668 downwards.
TCATTAAATGACAACATTTTATATATTTCTCCCTAATTACAAAAAAAAAAAAACAAAAAACCCACCAGCTGACACTGGATAACTTGGAACATATTCCTCCTCCCTCTTTTATCAGTCTTTATCTAATTTCAGTTTTTAGACCCAAGTAAATAGTTTTTCAACAGTAGGTATTAGGTTTTGCACACACCTTTGGAATCACATTTAAAACTATTATTTTTTACATTTTGAATAGTCTCCATTGCTCTCTGCAAGTCATTTTGTGTGTGTGTTTCCTTATACAAATTCATCTGTTGATCAATTGGACAGGAAATTCAGATACTTTTTTTCAAGAAAAGGCCATGCAAGATATATTTACAGCCTCCTTGTAAATCTGAAAATCAATTTCTACAGCCTTTGAACATAAACGTCATGTTGGGTGAATATAGAATTCTTGAGACACAACCTTGCCTTCTGGAACAGTTCTCAGGGTTGAGAAAGTCTGAGCCCAGCTTGATGTTTATTTCATTAGTAACCTGTTCACATCTATCTAAATGCCTGAAAGATTCTTTCTTTAACTTGGAAACTCAAGTATTGATATTTTAAAAGATATGCCTCTATATGGGTCTGGTCATTTTAATTTTGTCTCAAATCTCCAGCTTAGAATAGTTTTCTTCTGACATGTGTTTGACTGCTGTTTCCAGTATTTTGTTCCATTTCTTCACTGGGAATAAATGTAATTCTCAGATTAGATCTGTGTTTGCTGTCCTCTCTCTCAACATTTTCATCTTGGTCCTTTCCCTTATTTTGTCTTCTACTTTACTGATTTGATTTCTGCTATGTCTTCTCTGTATTCATACAGGTGTTTAATTCTATTATACTTTTAACTTATTTGCCCTCATTTCTCATTTCAGCCTTTGCAAATCTTACTTCATCCCAGTCTGTTTTCTCCAGATGGCCCCTGACTCTGATCTTATTGTGGCTAGGCCTTCCCACATCTTGTTGAGACAACCAAAAATATGTCTGCTAAAATGTTTCTCTCCTTCCTGGAGAAATTTATTTTCAGTGATATAATCTCACGTCAAGTTTTAACAGAAAGGCTTCCTTTCCTTTATCTTGCAGTATTCTGCAAGATTTCCTTAGGCCCCTTTGGGCATTTTTCTGTCTCTCTGCAAAAGAGAACAGTATGTTCCAGCCTGGCACTTGCTAGTGGATAGTCCTGATGAAGTCTTTTTTGTCCCTCAATTTCCTCTTGGGCACAAGTAAAGCGGATCTGAAGGGCACACTGACTCACAGAAGTGCCTACCTCCTTTTTCAGGATCTGACAGATATTTAGCTATTGTGGACAGCAGAAGGAAATGGCAACCCACTGGAGAGAGAATCCTATGGACATCTCTGGGCATTAGATTGGGGCTCTTGCTCTAAGTAGGAGACACTAGTAGGAGATGACAGAGTCTGCTGTCCTATTTTAAAGGGTAACACATAAAATCACATGCCCTCCAAGCATGCACTGACCTCCCCGTCTTCTTGTCTCTCTCCAATTTACAGTACTTTAAAAAAAAAATTATTTATTTGGAGGGATCTTGCAAAATCTTCGTTGCAATGAGCAGGTTTGGTTGCCCCACCACATGTGGAATCTTAGTTCTCTGACCAGGAATTAAATTTGTGTCCCTTGTGTCAGAAGGTAGATTCTTAACTACTGAGCCACCGTGAAAGTCCCTACAGTACTTTTTATTTTTTTTTTAATTTAAATTCATTTATTTTTAATTGGAGGATAATTGCTTTAAAATATCCTACAGTACTTTTTATTACACAACTAGCCCTTCCAGGACACAACCCACTTCTACTTGTCTCCATCTATATCCTGCCTGGCTGTGGACTGGGAGCCATAGTCTTTTAAGGGATATGGGAGGAGAAATTGATGGGTTGGGTGGGAGGTTTGACTCTGGACATGACCCTGGCTGGCTCAGAAGGCAGTTTCTTCCCAGCTGGAATGTTTGCTTTTCTGGCCGGTATATCTCCAAGTTCCTGAAGTAGTTGGGAGCAAATGATGGGAGCCAGGGATACTTGCTTTCTGTTCTCCTTCAGCACCAGCTGGGCTTCTCTGGTTCAGTTTGTGAGCCATGCATCTTGTAATCTTGAGAATATGCTTCTCAATCCATCCCATTGACAATTACAGTAGTAGATATTCCCTATGGATTTAAGCACATGGTCTTTCTCCATCTTACATTTACATTTATTTTCCTTCTTTTTTTCCACTCTTTCTGTGCAGTTTCATGGGTATTTTAGGATGAAACATCTCAAATATTACCTGTCTCCTCATGAGTAGTTTGTAAATAAAAAATTGTAATATTGCTAGCTAAAATGTACAGGTAATCCATAATAGCGTATCTACATTAGGTTTTGAATGCAACACAAGGGAAACACAGAGAGATTTTCCCATCCCTTATAGATTCAAAGGACAGAGATAAGGATGTACTGTAGAGCACAGCGAACTCTACTCAATACTCTGTAATGATATCTATGGGAAGAGAATCTAAAAAGGAGTGGATATATGTATATGTATAATGATTTACTTTGCTATACAGCAGAAACTAACACCACATTGTAAATCAACTGTATTTCAATAAAAATTTTTAAATTAAGTTAAAATAAATTTAAAAAAACAAAGGACAGATAAATCAGTAATTACGCTAATAGCACCATAATGGCTCATGCTTTAGGCAGAGAGACAGTGAAAGCTACAAGATGCAAAGCGATCATAACCTTTCCAGACCTAGGGGTAAGAACATTCTCTGAAGTTGAGAGTGTTAACAATTTAGAATGGGTGAAATCAGTCCCCTGCAAAAGTTACTCCTGAGATTACAGTGTTTCCCAATTCTACAGAAAGGAGAACAGCTTGTTCATTCAACTGAAACAAGAAAATTGAAGTGTTTCTCAATACCCAAAAAAGAGCCAGTTTGATCCATATACATTCTTAGGATTTCAATGTTGCTAATGTCACTCAATGTATAACCAAGGAAAGTGCATATTCTCTTGATGGAAGAAATAATGAAAAATAGTCTGTTTGGACTCTAGAAAAGGGGGAAGCAGAGAATAGGAATCTGTCGGTGAGTTTTTAGCCCTGCATAAAAGACAGAGCATGTTCCGGATCTGAACCAGGCAGAATTGTTCTGGCTAGCTTAACAAGCATTGCCATTCTTCTGGCAAGTACATCCCCGTACTGGAAAAGGAGATGATCAGAACTGATGACTCTATTACTAAAATCATCTAAATCCTTTATTCTGAGCCAGTAAGCAAGTTCTCACTTTCCATATGAGGCTTTCTCTCAGTTGAGGGAAAAAATCTGGGCAGGAAGAATGTGGCTTTAATGCTGAATAGAAAACAGACCCTAATTCTGGAGTTCAGTGTTAACATCTTGACTCCAGCCACAGTCATTTGATATGGAGAAATGACCCAAGCTGTGAGAAAAATATTCCACATGAATTTTTTTGGCCTGTTTTTCCTATATTCAAATGCCTTCTGTGATCCCCCATTGCCTTCAAACTCAATTCCAAATTTTGAGTATTACTCTCAAGATGCTTCTCAAACTTATCCTCCATACTTTATATTCTGGCCCATCCCGATGCCTTCCCAAGCATCTACATTCATTCCCTCTTCCCTACCTTTGATCATACTTTCTCTTCCTTGGAATGCCCTCTCTCTCTTCTTCTCCACTAACCAAAACCTCATTGGTTCCAGGGTAAGTTTAAGTCCAGCTTTTTCCATAAAAACTTCTCCTGCTACACTAGACCCACTAGTTTCTGCATTTCAGATATACTGCCTAGCATTCTGAGGCTTAACTCTTCCTTTCTAGTCTTAAATTATCATTGTAGATTCCTACTGACTTCATTATTACTGCATTCTCTTCTCTATTATCTAAGCTGAATAAAACTGTATTGCATAGTGTTTAACTATTTGTGTATGTAAAGAATCTGCCTGCAATGCAGGAGACCCAGGTTCGATCCCTGGAAAGACCCTCTAGAGAAGGGAATGGCAACCTACTTCAGTATCCTTGCCTGGAGAATCCCATGGACAGAGCAGCCTGACAGGTTACAGTCTATGGAGTTGCAAAGACTTGGACATGACTGAGCAACTAACACCACTACACTACTAGTCTCTCGAATTTCTAAGGCCAGGGAAATTTCTGAACTCTCTTCTGAACTGTCCCTTACTGTGCTAATCATAGTGATGCCAATAAACAAGCACCCAAGAGTTTTCTTTAATGAAATGAAATTTAAATCAGTCCACATTGTTAAAATCCAGACCTGGGTGTGATCTACTGTGAGTCTGTTTGCAGTGAAGTGGATGGTATTCTATGTCTTTCCTGAGGGAGAGCACATGGCACAGTGATTAACAGTATGGGTTCTGGGTTCAGGGAATCCCTGGACTCAAATCTCTGCTCTTTTTCCTCCACATTCTTATGGCAAGCTTATTCAGTTCTCTAAGCCAGGATATTCTCATCTCTAAAATGGGTAGTTCAGAAGGCTTTGATTAAGATTAAATGAGATCATGTCAATGAAGTGTTTAGCACAGCACCCCACACATGGAAGAATAGTTCCAAGGGATGCTTTTATCTGTGTCACTCCTTGAGAACTCTGGCATAGCTCTAGGATAAGAGAAATTGTATTGCCTAAAATCTGAAGGCTTACTGGGATAAAAGAAAAAAGTAATGAAAGCATCAAAATTAGCCATCAGACTAGGACTATCAGTCCTTGGTAATAAGTGGGAGACAAAGATGCTATCAATTCACATGTGTGTGGCTGGAAGAGACAGA
>NW_011494746.1:2561664-2574776 GCF_000754665.1 Bison bison bison | reverse complement strand
GAGACTATTGCTCTAGGAAGGCAGAAAATTCCCTGAGATGTAGCCCAAAGCCCATGCCCTAACTGGGGACATCACCCCAGAACCAGCCAAGGAGGTAGTTGAGGAGACTCCAGATAGTGTCTTCAAATGGAATGGATACTGGTTCCAACCTGTTCAAGTTTCCTCAACCAAAGGGTGTGTCAAACAGGAAAAACAAGACTCCTTCTGGAAATGGGAAGTGTCATGCTCACTTACTGGCCCGACTGCTCTAGAGGGTCAGAAGCTGTAATCACTGGAGTTGAGCTGTCAGGTTCAGAGTCAGCTGGGGAAGCAGAGGAGCAGCAGTGGTGGTGGCTGCTTAGGGCTGGAGCTGGAAACTGCAGCAGACACTGACCACCGGCTGGGTAGAGATCGCCTTCACTGGAAGCCTTTAAAATGAAATGGGGTATGAAGACAAACCAAAGTGAAACTGGGAGGTAGGTGGCTGAGAGCCACACAGAAGCATGATTTAAGGCCAAGTCCTGATTGTCCTTAATGGTATGGCCCCAGAAAACTATGGTTGTAGATAATTATCCCAGAGCTGGGGAGCAGAAGCACACCACTGGCAGGGTGTGATCCCAGGCCCTCGCTTTTTCCCACTGCCTCCACTGTTGGTCTTGGTGCCCTCATTTGGATGGCCTCCAAAATGACTTAACTCATTATACTTAATTTGAAAATTATTTCCCAAACTGCTCAAGGGTATCAACTCATAAGTGTTCTAGAGGTAGCCATTAGGTCTTATCGCATGTAGGGGCAAATATTCTCCCTACAGAAGCATACAGTACGTTATTCTTAATGAATTTGGTAACAGACTTAAAATACAATCTGGGGATTAACTTGCTAAAGTGGTTAAACAAAGATTCTTGGCGCCTGAGTGCTTGAGTACTAAGGACATTTCAAAGATTCACACGACTCCAGTCAAACCAAAAACCTGGGTGAGGGGAACCGGGCTGCTCTGAATTCTTGGTGGGGCTGTTTCAGCTGTGAGTCTATATTCAAGTGAGCTGAGGACAAGACTCAGGAACTGAAAAGAAAGATCCCTTCTTTTTATCCTAGAACAAGTATTTCTCTCAGGGCTAAAACCATTCCTTCAGCAGTCAAGCAAAGGAAAGGGGTCCACAGACCACCCAGATATTCTGAAATTTCACAAGCATCTTGGTGTAGTTCTTCAACCTACACTACTCTGGACCCTGGGAGGCCCTTTGGATCTCGTAAACTGTGTCCTCTTATAGGAAATGTTCTTATATTAGTTCCTGGGTAATTTCCAGGAACTTACTTAAAACAAAAAAAAAACAAAAAAAAAACCTCTTACTATTTGAATGTGGATCTCCCAGAGCAATTTTCTCAGATTCTTATTTATCTACCATTTTCCATCACCATTGTTTTCTTTGCTGTTGTTATTTCACTTACTGGGAGGTTTCTACAACTTTATCTTTTGAATCTTCTTTTAACACAAATATTTTAAAATTTCAGTTTATCATACCTTCATTTTCCAAGAGTTCTGAATGCTTTTTTAAAAATTAATGAGCATTTTATACTGATAATATAATTTTGTTAGGAATACATAATAAAATGTATATGCCTTTAATAACAGAGCTTCAAGATATACCCAAAAAAATGGACAGAATTAAGGAGAACATGGCTGTACAATTATATCAAGAGATTTTAGCATCCATCAGTATGCAATTCAGAGAAAAATGAGATAAAACATCTGCAGAGACACAAAAGAGATGAACAACACTATCAATCACCGCCTAATTGACATTTATGAAACACATCAACCAATTGCAGACTATGTATTCTCTTTAAGTGTACAGAGTACCTTCACAAAGATAGGCCGTATGCTGGACAATAAAACAGGTTAATATGCTTTTATTTTGTGTATTTTGTGGCCACAGTAGAATTAAATAAGAAATCAATAACAATATAATATCTAGGAAAACCCCAGATACCTAGAAGTTAAACACCCTCCTAAATAATTCATGTGTCAAAGACAAAATCATAAAGGCAATTAGGAAATATTTTGAGTGGGATGAAAATGAATTCAGCTAAAAGAGCTTTAAAATGTGTATATAATAAAAGGAGAAAAAGTGTAAAAATCAGAGAATGTAATAGATAAGGACAGAAATTAGTGGAGTAGAAAACAGATAAAACAGGAACTTATCAACGCTAAAATTTGGTTTTTAAAAAGAACAACAAAACTGACAAAGCCCAAGCCAGATTGAGAGAAAGAGAATGCAAGTCACTAAAATGATGGTAAAGAGGGGGCTTATCACCACAGATCCTACAGGCATTTAAGGATAAAAAGAATAATATGAAAAACTTAATGCCAACAAATTCAACTATTTAGATTAAGTGAAAATTCTTGGAAAATATAATTTACCAAAATTGATACAATTAGAAACAGAATATCTGAATTGTCCTTTATCTATATAAAACTTGTATTTCTTACAAAAATCCTCCCCAAAATAAAACTCCAGGTGCAGATTATCTTAGTGGTGAATTCAACAAACATTCATTGAAGAAATAATACCAATCTTACACACACATCTTCAGAATATAGAGGAGACAACATTGCCCAGCTTATTTTATGAAGCCAGAATAACTCTAACACAGAAAAACAGACACAAAAGTCACAGAAAAAAAATTAAAGACAACTATCTCTCATGTACACAGATAAAATTTCTTAATATTAGCAAATTAAACTCATAAATATTTTAAAAGAATACCACATCATGATCAAGCAGATTTTATTGCAAAAATCAAGATTGGTTTAACATTTAAAAAGTGAATATAATTTACCATGATTATGTAATTAACAAAATAAAGGAGAAAAACCGTTTCAAGGTATGAAAAAGTGTGCAAAATTCAACACCTATTGATGACTATAGGAAGAAAAAAGGAAACTCACTACAACCTGGGAGGCAGGGAATTTCCTCAAACTGATAAAAATCATCTTAAAAAAAAAAAAAACTCTACAGTTAACATCATGGTGGTAAAAAACTGAATTGTTCACCCCTAACCAGTCCATTCTGAAGGAGAGCAGCCCTGAGATTTCTTTGGAAGAAATGATGCTAAAGCTGAAACTCCAGTACTTTGGCCACCTCATGCGAAGAGTTGACTCATTGGAAAAGACTCTGATGCTGGGAGGGATTGGGGGCAGGAGGAGAAGGGGACGACAGAGGATGAGATGGCTGGATGGCATCACTGACTTGATGGGCGTGAGTCTGAGTGAACTCCGGGAGTTGGTGATGGACCGGGAGGCCTGGCGTGCTGCGATTCATGGGGTCGCAAAGAGTCGGAGATGACTGAGCAACTGATCTGATCTGATCTGAATTTTGCTGGGAGGGATTGGGGGCAGGAGGAGAAGGGGACGACAGAGGATGAGATGGCTGGATGGCATCACCAACTCGATAGACATGAGTTTGAGTGAACTCTGGGAATTGGTGGTGGACAGGGAGGCCTGGCCTGCTGCAATTCATGGGGTTGCAAAGAGTCAGACATGACTGAGTGACTGAACTGAACTGAATTTTTATATATTATATATTTATAGCTAATGATTTAAATATAAACTTTCAAAAAATTGAATTTTTTGTAGTGCCATAAAAAATAAAATAGGAGTAAATCTAACAAAATATTTCTAAGACCTCTGCACTAATAACTATAAATCATTGCTGACAACAGTGATTGCAATGATTGCAACTGCAATAGAAAGATAAATAATATTCATGGACTGGAGGATTGAACATGTTTATTATGATAGCAATTATCCCCATATTGATTCATGGAAATTCCTATCAAAGTCCCAGCAAACTATTTTGCAGAAATTGACAAATCCATTATAAAATGTAAATAGAATTACAAAGAACCTGGAATAATCAAAGTACTTTTTTTAAAAAGAAGAATAAAGTTGGAATATTTAGATTTCTTAATTTTAAGAATTACTACAAAACTACAATAATAGTAAGAGTTTTATAAATCAATAAATGGAATAGAGAATTCAGAAATAAACCTATACATATATGATCAAATAATTCTTGACAAAAGTGCCAAAATGATTCACAGGGCAAGAAAAATCTTTTCAACAAATACTGCCAATATCATCTGGGTATAGACATAGGAAAAAAAAAAAGAATATCAATCCTCATCTTATACCACACACAAATGCTAACACAAAATACTGGATCACAGACCTAAATGTAAGACCTTAAAGTATAAACATTATCAAAAACATATAGGAGAAAACCTTTGTGATCTTGTAATAGGCAAAGGCTTCTTAATACTCACAAAGCATAAATTACAAAAGAAAGAAATCGATAGACTGAACTTTTTCAAATTTAAAAGTTTCTGCTCTTCAAAAGCGGAGAAGGCCATGGCAACCCACTCCAGTACTCTTGCCTGGAAAATCCCATGGACGGAGGAGCCTGGTGGGCTGCAGTCCATGGGGCTGCTAAGAGTCGGACAGGACTGAGCGACTTTACTTTCACTTTTCACTTCTATGCATTGGAGAAGGAAATGGCAACCCACTCCAGTGTTCTTGCCTGGAGAATCCCAGGGACGGGGGAGCCTGGTGAGCTGCTGGCTATGGGGTCACACAGAGTCGGACACAACTGAAGTGACTTAGCAGCAGCAGCAGCAGCTCTTCAAAAGAAGCAGTTAAATATGCAAATACAAGAGAATATTTACAACCCATATAAAAGGTCTGTATCCAAAGTATATAAAAAATTCTTATAAATCAATATCAAGACAGCCTACTTTTGAAAGTGGATGAAAGATGTGAACAAGCATTTCACTAAATATGACATTCAAATAGCCAGTAAGCACATGGAAAGATATTCAACATCATAATTCATCAGGAAAATGAAAATTAAAACCGCAGTGAAGTTTTACACACATATTAGAATGACTACAATTTAAAAGCCTGACCATATCTAGTGCTGGAAGGGTTGTCGAGCAACTGGAACTCTCATACACTGTTGACAGAATGTAAAAGTACAACCACTTTGGAAAACAATTTGAAATGATCAAACACTTACCAAACAACCAGCCATTCCACTTTTAGATATTTACCAAAATGAAATGAAAACAAATGTCTATGCAAAGGCTTAAACATGTTCACTGCAACTTTTTTGGTAATTGCCCAGAATTAGAATCAACCCAAAAGTCCATCAACATGTGAATGGGTAAACAAGTTACAGATATCCATATTACTGAAAATATTCCAGCAATCAAAAGGAACAAACTGTTGATAAATGTAGTATCATCGAACTAAAATGATCATGCTGGAAGAAAACAGACGAAGAAAGAGTATCTGTGTGACTCCATTTACTTAGAATTCTAGAAAATGCAACTTACACTTTCAGTTAAAAAAAAATCATGGTTACCTGGAGATATGGGTAGAAAGAACAGAATTATGAAAGAGTCTGAGGAAACTTTTAGGATTGATAGAAATATACATTTTCTTGACTGTAACAACAGTTTCATGTGTGCTACAAATTTCAAAGTCAAACTGTATATTTTAAATATGCAGTTTATTTTCCATAATAATGAAATAAATTTATAATGTGGCAAGAATAAAACCAGAAACAACCATTCTAGTGGGTCAAAAAATTAAAATAGCATTTTTTTCTTTTTCACCAAATGATAATATGTGTTAATTTTCTAAGAATGTTAATTACACTTTTCTTCCTATTTTCCAACTGTTCCTTACATTGTTTCCCATCTTTCAGTTTCTTTTTTTCCTTTTTATTTTGGTTTCTTTTTAAAAATTGTCATTCTTTTAATTTCTGGTGGAATGGTAACTTTAATTTTGGTTGATTGGAAGCTTTGTGTATGTAGCAAAAGATGAGCTTAATCGCAAGTAGATTTCTTCATTTAATGATCTAGCAGAGATCCAGCGTTTTGTTGGGGAATCCTAAATATCAGTTTCTGCAGGTCAGTTCTCCTGGGCTTGCCTATCTCCCTAGAGAGGAATCCTCTGGCCTCCTGCTCCACGTTTTGACCCTGGCTGCCAGCATTCTGATATCAAGTTGGATGAGGTGGTAAGATCCTTCTGCAGCTCCTCCTTCTTGTTTACAGACTGCCCCCCGCCCCCATCTCACTACCACCCCACGTTCTGTCTGAAGCTCCCAAGTTCTGAGCCACTCAGACCACACCCCTTGAGGTGGTGTAGGATCCCTGCCTTTGGCTATGATGGGGAAGGTCAGCTGCACAGGCTAAGGGAGGGGGTAGTTTTTGCTAACCTACTCACAGCTCTAGCCGCTTCCCTGTCTTCAGAAAAACCTGTCTAATTCTCCAGCCTTTCTCCAGCACAAATTAGCTGGCTTTAAACACACATTCTGCTTTCTCCGTTCCAAGCTAGATACCACTTCCTCTTTTTTCTATCTTCCAAAAACGTATCTTCTCTGCTGTTGTTTCTTCTTCTATTCTCATTATGCTGGGTTTACACGTATTTTATTCCTTCACTGTCATTAAAACTGAGGTTTGGTTGGAGCAGAGATAAATATTAATAGTATAACTGCTCTCTAATGAAACCTCAAGGAAAAAATGATTTTAATATTGAAGTACAAGAGATTATTGTGGGCAGAGAATCAATACACCCTCTTCAAAGGCCATCCATGTGTCTGGAGGAGAGCAAGGAGTTAGAAGCCCAGAAGCCTGCCTGTGTGCAGCATGCTCACTGGGACTTCTCACTGATACCAATTTAAGACTATTGTTAAGAATTTCTGGCACTGTCAACACCACTTTCTGTTTCAACGTTTCCCTAGAGCCTCCCAGAATCTTTCCTGTGGATTCATTCTGGGCATTTATTTTTATTATTTGGGGAAGGGGTCATATATTTTTAATGTGGAAACAGCAAGGCTTTTAGAGGCAGAAGAAATATTTTCAGTCAGTTGTTGTTAGTCTCTCAGTCATGTCCAACTCTTTGCAACTCCTGGACTGTAGCCCACCAGGCTCTTCTATCCATGGGATTCAGGCAAGAACGCTGAAGTGGGTTGCCATTTCCTTCTTCAGGGTATCTTTCCAACTGAGGGATCAAACCCCAGGTCTCCTGCATTCTTTACCATCTAAGCCACCAAGGAAGCCCAGGGTAGTATTCTTTACTAACCAGCTAACAGAATGGAACTGAGAAAATTCATATCAGTTCAGTTCAGTCACTGAGTCTGACCCCTTGCGACCCTCTGGACTGTAGCACACCAGGCTTCCCTGTCCATCATCAACTCCCAGAGCCTGCTCAAACTCATGTCCATTGAGTTGGTAATGTCATCCAACCATCTCATCCTCTGTCGTCCCCTTCTCTTCCTGCCTTCAATCTTTCCCAGCATCAGGGTCTTTTCCAATGAGTCAGCTCTTTGCATCAGGTGGCCAAAGTATTGGAGTTTCAGCTTCAGCATCAGTCCTTCCAATGAATATTCAGGACTGATTTCCTTTAGGATTGACTGGTTTGATTTCCTTGCAGTCCAAGGGACTCTCAAGAGTCTTCTCCAACACCACAGTTGGAAAGCATCAATTCTTCAGGACTCAGCTTTCTTTGTAGTCCGACTTTCAGATCTATGACTACTGGAAAAACCATAGATTTGACTAAAGGGACCTTTGTTGGCAAAGTAATGTCTCTGCTGCTGTCTAGGTTGGTCACAGCTTTTCTTCCAAGGAGCAAGTGTCTTTTAATTTCATGGCTACATTCACCATCTACAGTGATTTTAGAGCCCCCCAAAATAAAGTCTCTGTTTCCATTGTTTCCTCATCTATTTGCCATGAAGTGATGGGACTGGATGCCATGATCTTAGTTTTCTGAATGTTGAGTTTTAAGCCAACTTTTTCACTCTCCTCTTTCACTTTCATCAAGAGGTTCTTCAGTTCCTCTTTGCTTTCTGCCATAAGGGTGGTATCATGTGCATATCTGAGGATATTGATATTTCTCCTGGCAATCTTGATTCCAGCTTGTGCTTCATCCAGCCTGGCATTTCGCATGATGTACTCTGTGTATAAGTTAAACAAGCAGGGTGACAATATGTAGCCTTGACATACTCCTTTCCCTCTTTGGAACCAGTCTGTTGTTTCATGTCCAGTTCTAACTGTTGCTTCCTGACCTGCATATAGATCTCTCAAGAGGCAGGTCAGATGGTCTGGTATTCCCTTCTCTTTAAGAATTTTCCACAGTTTGTGGTGATCCACACAGTCAAAGACTTTGGCATAGTCAATAAAGCAGAAATAGATGTTTTTCTAGAACTCTCTTGCTTTTTTGATGATCCAACGGATGTTGACAATTTGATCTCTGGTTTTCTGGCTTTTCTAAATCCAGCTTGAACATCTGGAAGTTCACGGTTCACATACTGTTGAAGCCTGGCTTGGAGAATTTTGAGCATTACTTTGCTAGTGTGTGAGATGAGTGCAATTGTGCAGTAGTTTGAACATCCTTTCGCATTGCCTTTTTTGGGGATTGGAATGAAAACTGACCATTTCCAGTCCTGTGGCCACTGCTGAGGTTTCCGAAAGTAGAGAAAACCACTAGACCACTCAAGTATGACCTAAATAAAATTCCTTGTGATTATACAGTGGAAGTGACAAATAGATTGAAGGGATTAGATCTGGTAGAGTGCCTGAAGAACTATGGATGCAGGTTTGTGACATTGTACAGGGGGCAGTGATCAAGACCATCCCCAAGAAAAAGAAATGCAAAAAGGCAAAATGGTTTTCTGAGGAGGCCTTACAAATCACTGAGAAAAGAAGAGAAGTGAAAGGCAAAGGAGAAAAGGAAAGATATACCCATTTGAATGTAGAGTTCCAAAGAATAGCAAGGAGAGATAAGATAGCCTTCCTCAGTGATCAATGCAAAGAAATAGAGGAAAACAATAGAATGGGAAAGACTGGAGATCTCTTCAAGAAAATTAGAGATATCAAGGGAACATTTCATGCAAAGATGGGCACAATAAAGCACAGAAATGGTATGAACCTAACAGAAGCAGAAGATACTAAGAAGAGGTGGCAAGAATACACAGAAGAACTATACAAAAAAGATCTTCATGACCCAGATAACCATGAGGGTGTAATCACTCACCTAGAGCCAGATATTCTGGAATGCGAAGTCTAGTGGTCCTTAGGAAGCATCACTAGGAACAAAGCTAGTGGAGGTGATGGAATTCCAGTTGAGCTATTTCAAATCCTAAAAGATAATGCTGTGAAAGTTCTGCACTCAATATGCCGGCAAATTTGGAAAACTCAGCAGTGTCCACAGGACTGGAAATGGTCAGTTTTCATTCCAATCCTGAGGAAAGGCAATGCCAAAGAATGCTCAAACGACTGCACAATTGCACTCATTACTATGGACAGGGCTAGTAGAGGTGATGGAATTCCAGCTGAGCTATTTCAGATCCTAAAAGATGATGCTGGGAAAGTTCTGCACTTACTATCCCAGCAAATTTGGAAAATTCATATAGAAAAGAGTAAAATATTCTTGTGAATACAGTTGATGTGCAGTAGGAAGAGTTTTCCTTTTTTTATTTCCAACTTATCCCAAACCAGGTAGTCTTGGAAGCAGTGTGTGCTGAAAAAGACATGGCAAATATTAAATTGTATTTTTATAGTAAACTAGCAAGGCAGGTTAGTACTGTCATGCCACATATTGTGAACAAGGAAATGAAGCTTCAAAGTGATTAAGTTACTTGCCCAATGCCACTCAGCAAGTCATGGCACAAATGAGACTGGAAATCTTGGCCTCTGGGTTTTCAACTTGTTTCTTCATCAGTCAGCCTTTCTTTCTTTCTTTTTTTTGTAAAGAAACTTGACTTATAGCTCAATCTCCAATTCCATTTCCTAAGAAGTTTACACTGGTAAACCAAAAGCAGAATGGCCCAGATGAAGCTTTTCTTCATTTATAGGCACATTGTTCTGATGAAGCAATTCAGAAAACACACACACTGATATCCAGCAGTGATCTTCACCTCTCCATTGCCAGCACCCAGGTAGGTGGGGTCTACACATTTGATCTCAATGAACAATTGCTGCACATAGGTCCAGAATAGGGGGAAGGCCCAGCCCAAAGCCCCAAACTCAAGGATCCAGCTCCTCCAGAAACCAGTTCAAGCAGGCACATGCCTAAGAAAATCCTTGCCAAAGGAAGAGTCACTGAGACACATAACCACACCCTCATCATCCTTCCTTATCACTCATAAGGGTCCTAATCATATATCAGCTCATCTCCACTCACGACAACTCTGTGAGGCAGATATTACTGATACCATTCCACTTACAGACAAGAAGAGGGCCCCGAGGTTCAGCGGTGTCACATGACTGCTTGGATCACACACTCAAGGGAATGGCGAGCTCAGACCCAAAGCCCAAGTCATGTGGATCCACATCCCATGTTCTTTGATTGCCTTGTGACCTTTCTTTTCTTCTTTCTTTTCCTCCCTCCTCATCTCCTTCACTGCCTTCCTTCCTCCTCATCCTTTTAACAGAATTTCTTCTTATGAGTTTTATCATGAAAACAGGAACAGCTAACATTTGTTGAATGCCGTGTTCAGAACAGTGTGTGTTAGTTACCTCACATGGATTTGTTTTTTACTGTTATTATCTTCAATATGTTGTTGGAAAAAGGCACTGGGAGGGAAGTAACTTAAACTAGGTCACCAGCTAGTAAGATGTAGAGTCTAGGATTTACACCCAGGCAGTCTGACATCGGAGTTGACATTCATTACTTTACACCTTGCTTTATTTTAATGCAAACGGAGCAAAAGCAAACAAAAACTTTTATTTTTATACTGACCAGCAAACTGATGGTAGGCAGATGTTTAACAAAACACAGTTCTCATCTGTTGGATATCTCCTCAATATTATGGATAAGCCCTTTCTCTGAGCTAGGTCTAGTTTTCATTTTTTTAAGACAAAATAACAACAACAAAAAAATCATTTGTAGTTCCTTTTATTTTCCATCCAGTATGGTGCTAAATGCCATGCAGGTATTATACACAGTGGCTTCAGGGCTTACTGTGAGATTTCTTCATTATATCAAATGTCTAAACAGTTCTGGTCTCTGTTACTGGGGATGTGGACACAAGGGTAGCAGCCTCTGACCCATAGCTGAACTCTATAGACACAACTGGAAAAAGGTTTCAGAGGTGGAAAGTTTTTTGACATCTTTCATTACTTCTCCTGGAAAGAAATAAATGGGAGTAGTAGCATCTAATCATAATTCATGTAACCATAACTCCTTTGTCTCAACACACAAAAGTTCAGTGGTTAAGTAACATGCTATAGTCTAAGGGCAAAAATAAAGCAGCAAGCAACACAATTCCTAGACTGAGAAATTTCTCACAGAAATTCGTTAAACAATACATGCCCCAGTTGCTGCAATAGGTGTGCTTTATCTTTCTGGGAAAGGAATTCACAGATCTTGTGTGGCTTAAATATACATGTATGTTCTTAAAATTTGCTAATTCCATTGGTTTCCCATGAGAAAGGGGAAAAAAAATCATTATATAGCATTAGGGAACTTTGGATCCATTAAAGAAAATTTGAGCAAGGGGATTCTACTAGCTTTCATGCAAACTATGTTTGAGAGAGGACTTGTTTTTCCCTCCCAATGTATCATGAACAAACATTTTGCTGTTTAAATTTAAAAAAATAATGAATTACTAGAGAAAAATGAAAAAGTAACAGACAACATACATATTCCAGTTTTTTAACATAAAATCACATAATCGTATTGCCATTGTTGTTGTTCAACCACTCAGTTAGGTCTGACTCTGTGACTCCATGGACTGCAGCAGGCCAGGCCTCCCTGTCCCTCACCATCTCCCAGAGTTTGCTCAAACTCATGTTCATTGAGGTTTTAAAATATTTAATCCTCAATTTCTGTACTTACCACAGACCACTAATCAACATCTCCAGAATCTACATCAGTTGAAAGACTGAACTTTGAATGTTGTTGTTTAGTCGCTAAGTTGTGTCCAGCTCTGTGACACCATGGACTGCAGCAGGCCAGGCTCTTCTGCCCTCCACTATCTCTAGGAGTTTGTTCACATTTATGCACATTGGCTTGGTGATGCTGTCTAAGCATCTCATCCTCTGCTGTCCCCTTCTCCTTCTGCCTTCAATCTTACCCAGCATCAGGGTCTTTTCCAATGAGCTTCTTCTACATGCCAGACTAGGTCAGTGTCCCCCATACAGTCTCTCTCATGATCCACATGTATTTATTTTCTTTGTGGCACTATTATGATTAAGCATCTATGTAATTAGTAACTTCTAACACTAAGCTCTGTCTCTATTGTTTTCTTCAATGCATCCCAACATTTGTAATAGTTTCTGGCACATAGTAACTGCTCAATAAGTATTAATGGAATGAGTGAACACAGTATATATAAATTAATTCCGATGACTTGGGGAGACTCTCATGATATAACACTGAGTGAAACACTTAGGGTGTCAAATTCTACTAACAGAAAGACAAGAGTATTTAAGCTACCTATAGTATTCCTAGTACCATTTTTGTTGTTTAGCATGAACTTGTTCAAGTAATGTCACAAAAGCTAAAGATGAGCATTATCTGTCTAAGACTTGTTTTTCTTTTTTTAAAGGAGCCATTAATTGCTTTTTCAAGATATGTCTGAAGCAAGGACAAAAGCAAAGAACTTCATTTGGGAATTTGGTGTAGTGATAAAGGAGGGAAGAGAGAAAGCAGAAGTGCCCAGTGGCTTTTTCCTTCTGTGCTATTCAACAAGGCAGCCCAGTGTTCAACCCTAAAGAAGGTAAAACAAACAACGCAAAGAGGGAATTTCAGTTTCAGATAGGCTCTTGCCTATTGAGCTAGTGAGAGACAGCCTAGTCACTTCAAGTGGCCTCAAGAATCCAGGCCAGTATGAATTGGATTACAGGGCCTCAAGGAATTTCAGAATCACTGACAGTCATCTTTGAGAGATTATGAGAAGCAGAAAAATAATAATGGAAGACTGAGGAGAGTAAGGGATTGTCAGAGAAAGTAATATTTGCTCTTTGCTGCTACAGGGAACCAAAGCAAAACCAATGAATTTCAGTTATAAATAGATATGAGTGTCAATGTAAGGAGGGAAGTTATATGTGGAATCTTAAAAAGGTGA
>NW_011494746.1:2549699-2561564 GCF_000754665.1 Bison bison bison | reverse complement strand
AAAAAGGTGGTGGGGGGCGGGTGTACAAATGAACTTATTTGCACAACAGAAATAGAGTTACAGATGTAGTAAACAAACTTATGGTTACGGGGTCGGAGGGGAGAGGAGAAGGATAAGTTGGGAGACTGGGATTGAGACACACACACTACTATACATAAGGAGAAAACTAATAAGGACCTACTGTACAGCACAGGGAACTCTGCTCAATAGTGTGTAATGACCTATATGGGAAAAGAATCTACAAAAGAGTGGATATATGTACAGCCGATTCACTCTGTTGTAGATCAAAAAGTAATACAACATGGTCAGTCAACTATACACCAATAAAAAAATTAATTAGAAAAGAAAAAAAGCAAGGGGGGCAAATATTTAGCCAGTTACAAGCCCCATTCAGTGCTTCCCTACATTGCTTTGTGCACCTCAGATGCTGTGTGACCTGCAGAGATGAGGAAGGAGGACTGGGGATGATATGTTCATTCATCCCTTTAGCATCCCTGCTAAAGGGAGCTCTTTCATTCTCTCTGGCAGCCCAAGCTCCACAGTCACAGCCATGGTTTCAGAACCAGGGAGCCTGAGTGTTTCAGTAACACACCTCTTCATTTCCATCACCAACTCTCTATGCAGCTAAAACAGTTGCAGACATCTCGAAAAAGACCAAGAGTACATCATGGCTTGTGAATCAAAGTCCATCCCAGGGGATGGCTACTCTGGGTACAATTGAACACTATGTGACTTATCTTTTGCTCACGCAACCCCAGGCCAAGCCAAAAAAAAAAATCGGTATGCAGACTAGAACACAGTTCAGATTCCCTTTCAATTCTGTTTTCATATTGTTTATCTTCTAGTTTTCCTAATTATAAATAATCAATCATCCAAGTGGTTTTGGAATTGCATCACTAATGGTTTGGAAAGTGGTTTGGAAAAATACCACAAGATATTGTGGTGTTGACTGGGTTTATAAAGACCAGGGAAGCACCGTGCCCCTAACTTCAAAGGATTGTCCATTTAAAACATGCTAAAAAAATTTTTTTTAAACCTTAGAGATACCAGGCGGTTTAGACTAAAGATACCAAAAGTATGAAGATAAGATACATAATCTCAGAACCTTCCATGGAAGCTGTGAAAATGCTATCAGGATCATCTCCAGAAAATGCAATTTACTGTGGAAGTCTAATCAGTCATTTGGCAAACATTTCCCTAGACAGATAAGAGATTAGAGTGGGGGAGAGGGGATGGGAAAAGGGCCATGCAAGAAAGGAAGGGCAATGAGTTACTGGTAGGGATCTCTCACATCATACCAACACAACTCTCTTTCACTCTTCAAAAATTAAGAATTACAGCATAGGAAGCAGTATAGGTCAAAGACTGAACAGCTGAATTTTTTAAACAAAGGAATCGAGTTATTCATATAGACCGCAAGTCTCCTTTTTATCCACTTTATCTGGCCCACATTCCAAGGCACCTTAGGAAGGTTAGTAAACAAACAATCATGTTAGAACCCAAGCAGATGTCAGAACAAGCCCAGACCAAACATTCAAGGTCGTCTTCGGCTACATGAGTCCATGATTTACAAAATATTCATGACTTCATCCATTTGTTTCACATTAATAAACATCTGTTCTACGTTAAAGCATTCAAGTTTTTTATAAATCAGCCATTTTGCCCTACCGAACACTCCCATAAGGGATATTGTTTTACCTGTTGTCTAGGGCCTTCATCTGATTATAGTGAGAAGCTACAGTACAACCTGCCCAATTCCTAACAACTGGGCCCTACTATATGACCAGGGCATTTTATAAAGCACAATCCAGTTGTGATATTTAATAATGATGGATGTTCAAGAAGCCCATTTGTAAGGTGGAGAATGGAGAACTTTTTTTTTTTAATTCTTTACCGTATCATTAGCTTCAAATGGAAAATAGAAGGTTCCCAAAGTGCTTTAATAAATGTAGTACAAAGAAAGGAACTGAAGTAACAGGGACTTGTAGCTCATCAAATTAGTATGGTTTGGCAACCATAGCACCCTCTCTTTCATCATGCTTCTTCCTAATCATCACACACTTGAAGATTTATAGCCTTTTTAAAAATTGCTTCTGTAGGTTTTCAATTATTACTGCAGCAAAAACTCTAAAGTATGGCACCATCACTTGTCTATTTGTGAAGGTTCCAAAGGGGTTTAGCTGGTTCATTTTTGTAGTTATGGCAAGCAACTGTTATTATAAAATGGAGGAACATTATATATAGTCGGAATGCTTCTTTTCACTGCAGGGAAAGGAGATTGCAGAACTGTAGTCCAAGGAAATGAAGTGACTTGCCTCAGATCACACAGCTAGAGGCAGAGTGGGGCCCAGAAAGCCAGTTCTCCAGACCCAACGTCCACACTGTTTCCATTTCTACTGTATTTCTAGTGTTTTGTACAGCTTCCTTTATTAAGTTTAAATTCATGTGTATATACATATGTGTCTGTATATATATATTTATATACATACATATATATGTATGTGAAAGTGAAAGTCACTCAGTTGTATCTGACTCTTTGCAATCCCATGGACTATACAGTCTATGGAATTCTCCAGGTCAGAACACTGGAGTGGGTAGCCATTCCCTTCTCCAGGGAATCTTTCCAACCCAGGGATTGAACCAGGGTCTCCTGCATTGCAGGCAGATTCTTTACCAACTGAGCCATCAGGGAAGCCCAAGAATACTGGAGTGGGTAGCCATTCCCTTCTCCAGTGGATCTTCCCAACACAGAAATTGAACCAGGGTTTCCTGCATTGCAGGCAGATTCTTTACCATCTGAGCTATATAGTTTATTTCAAATACCTTATAATTAAGGCATGTTAATGCTTTAGTTCAGACATATTTTACCTAACAAATTGGAATTCGTGAAGCTTTCTGTACATTTTTATCTGAATTAATAAGCCCCCTGGAAATGGACTTCCTGTGATAAAATCAGCCAGCCGCTGGTTGTGCTGCTCCCTAGAGTGGAACAGAAGGCATAATGGAATCCCCTTTGGCAGACAGAGCCCCTTCTGTCCAGGAAATGAGGTCCCGCCACAAATCCTCAGCAGCAAGACAGGTGAGATTAGCAGAGGCCCAGCAGAGCCAGGGAGAGCAGGATGAGCTGGAATTCTAGAATTCATTGAGAACTGTGAACAGACTACAATTAGTACAGAGGGGAAGCAGAAGGAAGAGAAAGGAGGTGGAAGACAAAGGAAGGACCTGATGGGGAGGGAATGAAGGAGCAGGTGCCCTGGGGCAGAGTCAGAAGTGAAATAAAGAAGGAAGACAGGACAGACTGGCTGGATCAAGGCAGGCCAGAGGTCAGGGGGTCAGGCAGCCTGGAACACATCCCAAGACTCCAAGAGCCTGGGGAAGCAGGAGGCAGAAGGTCTATGACCCAGGTCCGGGGCTATGTCTGTCTTGCTCATCTCATGCCCCATGTCCAACTCACACAGCAGGTCTTCGAAGTTGGTGGGAGGATGAAAGGGATGCAGGGAGTTCAGGAACCAAAGCCAGAGAGTCTGGTTGTTTAGGGGCTGTGATCAATCAAAGGGGCTTCCCAGGTGCTGCTAGTGGTAAAGAACCCATCTGCCAGTGCAGGAGACATAAGAGATGCGGGTTCGATCCCCTGGAGAAGGGCATGGCAACCCACTCCAGTATTCTTGCCTGGAGAATCCCATGGATAGCAGAGACTGACAGATTACAGTCCGTGAGGTTGCAAAGAATTGGACACAACTGATGCAACTTAGCACAGCACACAGCATATGATCAATCTAAAGGTCTAGATAACAGCAAAAATGGCATGAAAGTGAGTCAAGACCCTTGGGAAACAGCACACACTTCTCCCCAGAGTTAGAGAAGTGGGAGGCGAGTTCACGGCCAAAGGCAGGGAAGAGACAACAGAATAGGAAGAGAGGATGGAGGAGTTGGAGGGAGAGTCAAGAATAATTTTTATTTTTACTAATTATCTGTGGAAGCCTCTTTTTTCTACTATGTCCCAAAACACTGATAGACACTTTTGATTAAATATATATATATATACATGTTGTTGCTAAGTACTTCATGTTGGTAGTAGCATTATTTCACTTCAGGCTGGCCTCAAACCCTATCTAGAAAAGGCCTGTACAGTCTATAAATATTCTCAAAGGACGATGAATTAGGTAAAAATAAACACCTGCCCAGAGGGGCACCCCCCCCACCCTTGCCTGCCCCAAATCGAAAACTTCCAACTTTTGTTATGGAACTGCTTCCCTCCTTGGATCCTTAGCTCACATATCTACAGGTACAGCCTGACTACTGCACCAGCCTGTTTATTGCTCTTCTAGAAAGTGACAGGTCAATCAGGCCCAAGAAGCCCAAGACTACTCCTCAATTTTGACCCCTAACTTTCCTCCTGATGATGAGGCCTCTGCAGATCCTTTTTTGCAACAACCTGACTCAGAAAAGCCCAACATTAGGATAGACAGCTCAGATCCCTCTGCCTCTGCCTTACATCCTTCCCCACCTCTTCCCTCCCCCAACCAGGATTCCCTGACCTTTGCTTTTCCTTTAACATCCTCAAATCCTGGGAATCTTAACACTGAGCTTGCCAGTTCCTGAAGCAGTTCCCCGCCCAGCGTTTGCTGCTCCTGGACCCCAGCCTAAGTCACCTGACCCTACTTAAAGGCATTAAATGAATCACGCAAGATCATATAGGTGTACAGAGGCAAAAATCAGTGCTGGTACAGAGTTACGCACAAGGTAGCACGAGTTGATAAACATGCATCTGAGAAAATTAATACTGGCCTACAAACACAAGAACTTTCAAAACTTAGAACATATAGTATAAAAGATGAAGGGGATTATGGGCTTTAAAAACTCAGCTCAGGATACCACCACAGTGACTACAGCATTCACATATAGTTATTGAAAGATGCCTCAAAAAGGTACTTCTTTGAGAAATCTGTAGCATATTCAAATGGAGAAGGCAATGGCACCCCACTCCAGCACTCTTGCCTGGAAAATCCCATGGATGGAGGAGCCTGGTAGGCTGCAGTCCATAGGGTGGCTAGGAGTCAGACACGACTGAGTGACTTCACTTTCACTTTTCACTCTCATGCATTGGAGAAGGAAATGGCAACCCACTCCAGTGTTCTTGCCTGGAGAATCCCAGGGACGGGGAGCCTGGTGGGTTGCCGTCATAGGGTCACACAGAGTTGGACACGACTGAAGCGACTTAGCAGCAGCAGCAGCAGCATATTCAAAAGCAGAGACATTACTTTGCCAACAAAGGTCCGTTTAGTCAAGGCTATGGTTTTTCCAGTGGTCATGTATGGATGTGAGAGTTGGACTGTGAAGAAGGCTGAGCACCGAAGAATTGATCCTTTTGAACAGTGGTGTTGGAGAAGACTCTTGAGAGTCCCTTGGACTGCAAGGAGGTCCAACCAGTCCATTCTGAAGGAGATCAGCCCTGGGATTTCTTTGGAAGGAATGATGCTAAAGCTGAAACTCCAGTACTTTGGCCATCTCATGTGAAGAGTTGACTCATTGGAAAAGACTCTGATGCTGGGAGGGATTGGGGACAGGAGGAGAAGGGAACAACAGAGGATGAGATGGCTGGATGGCATCACTGGCTTGATGGACGTGTGTCTGAGTGAACTCCAGGAGTTGGTGATGGACAGGGAAGCCTGGCGTGGTGCGATTCACCGGGTCGCAAAGAGTCAGACACGACTGAGTGACTGAACTGAAAAGGAGCTACAACAGTATTTCTCAAGCTGTGTTCTATGGAATACCAATATTCCTGGGATGTGAATTACTGCTCCTGAGATGTGAATCACGCTGCCTTGA
Organism: Bison bison bison; assembly: GCF_000754665.1. Taxonomy (NCBI): domain Eukaryota; kingdom Metazoa; phylum Chordata; class Mammalia; order Artiodactyla; family Bovidae; genus Bison; species Bison bison. The sequence continues at coordinate 2,555,735 of NW_011494746.1, read as the reverse complement.
CAAAGCACTTCGATGATCAGGTTAACCAGGAGGCAGAGTTCATCTCCTCCTTGGTAGTCTCAATGCACTTAAGCATATTTCAAGTTGTAAGAAGTTGTACAGCAAAGAAGCCCATTACGTTTGATTTATAAGAATCTTTCCTAAACTTACCTGACCACTACTCTCTTTTACTAGAGAATACCTCTTTTTTCTAAGAAAACAGTTTGAGAAATTCTGAACCAGATTTAGTTAACCAACTCCCGGAGTTCACTCAGTTTAATTAATCCTTGACTTTTTAATTCAATTATTAGCTAGAATAAAGCAGGCCACTGGCTTTATGTGGTTAACTGGCTGGTCATAAACCTGGTGTCATTAGAGATTCTATGATATATCTGGTATATGCCCTACACTGAAATGCATCTTTATTCAATGCTTTTTTAAAAAAATTAGAGTAGCATTAAAATATATACATTACCAGGTATAAAATAGATAGCTAGTGGGAAGCTTCTGTATAACACAGGGAGCTCAGCCTGGTGCTCTGTGATGACCTAGAGAGGTGGGATGGGGTAGGGTAGGAGGAAAGCTCAAGAGGGAGGGGATATAAGTATACTTATGGCTGATTCACATTGTTGTGTGGCAGAAACCAACACAGCGTTGTAAAGCAGTTGTCCTATTTAACATTTTCTAGGATTTGACAAAAAGGAGCATAATCACATCACTTGAAAATGCCTTCCTTTGAGTCTTTCAGTCACAGCTTCAGCAGACTCTGGATTTCAGAGGGGAGGCTCTAACTGCCCAAGAAGAAAGCATATAGAAAAGCACACCTTTCTGGGGAGTCAGGCCATCACAGGCCCATCACATCTGTGTGCTGGAAGAAGCTCTAGAGGTTAGCCAACTGATGTCACCTTCTCATGAATTCGCTGAGTAGCTTCAGGGGGGTTGGCAGCTGCCAAGACCACAAACTCCACACTGGTGGAGCTGGGATTAGGACCAGGAATTTTTGGTGCCTCTGCCAGGAGGATTTTCCTGTCCTGGAATTGTCTGCTTTTCTCAGAAAGGAAGAGTCCAGTCTTTGTCGTCTGAAAACCACATTGGAAAGACAAGAAGGAAACAGGCCAAAATGTGAACACTATTCCACATAGAGGGGATATTTTGGTCTTTGTTCTATTTTCCTTCATTGACCAAAATGTCTACAAAGGGCATATATACCTTTTATAGCAAAACAAAAAGAAAAAAGCAAAAAATTGTTTCACTACTTTAAAAAAAAAGCAGCTGCAGAAGGTAAATTCATATGCTGAAAAGCATCATCCACGTGGCTCCTAGTCATTGAGCAGAATAAGCAGAACTAATGAAATGCCATGGCATTTCCCTGTGTTGGCTGTGAGCAAGGATAATTCACTGGGGCAGCTTGGAGACCACCCTGCTGGCTGCTGGCGGAGCACCGGCCCCACTGATCCACTTCATGCTGCAATGGCTTCACTCACAGACTATCAAGGAGCAGAGCATTGCTTGACTGCCTTCCATAATTTCCTTTCAAAGCATGTGTCTCAATATTGGATTTGAGTGACTTCTCAATGATTTCTAAATTGAACCTAACTGAATACACAAGTTTAAATGGAAAGAGATGTTTTATTGCTTTTCTGTACTTATGCACTGGCTTCCCAACTAGAAAAACTTCTCTTCAGCCTGATTATGTCTGAAAACAATAGTTTTAGAGGTTTAATCCCTATTTTGGAGTCCAAGCAAGTAGTAAATTGTTTATATATAAGGTGTGTATGTGTGTATGTGTATGTGTGCATGAGTGTGTGTTTGTGTGTGTATGTATGTGTCATTTTCTGCTACTACAACAAAAACACCACAGATTGAGTGGCCTATAAACAACAGAAATTTATTTCTCACAGTCCTGGAAATTGCAATTGGTGTCTGATGAGGGCTCACTTTCTCACATGGTAGAAATGGCAAGGGAGCTTTCTGGTGTCTTTTCCTATAAGGGCATTAATCTCATTTATGAGGATTCTACCCTCATGATTTAAACAAGGCCCCACCTCCTAATACCATCACCCTGGGTATTAGGTTTCAACATATCAATTTGGGGTGGATAACAGTGTGTTGTTCAGTCACTAAGTCATATCTGACTCTTTGCAACCCCATGGACTGCAGCACACCAGGCTTCCCTGTCCTTCACCATTTCCCAGAGCTTGCCCCACTCATGTCCATTGACTCAGTGATGCCATCCAACCATCCCGTCCTCTGCTGCCCCCTTCTCCTCCTGCCTTTTATCTTTCCCAGTATCAGGGTCTTTCCCATAAGTCAGCTCTTCACATCAGGTGGCCAAAGTATTAGAGCTTCAGCGTTATCAACAGTTCTTCCAATAAATATTCAGGATTGATTTCCTTTAGGATTGACTGGTTTGATCTCCTTGCTGTCCAAGGGACTCTCAAGAGTCTTCTCCAGCATCACAATTCAAAAGTATCAATTCTTTGGCACTAAGCCTGCTTTACAGTCCAACTTTCACACCTGTACACAACTACTGGAAAAACCATAGCTTTGACTATACAGGCCTTTTTTTGGCAAAGTGATGTCTCTGCTTTTTAATATCCTGTCTAGGTTTGTCACAGCTTTCCTTCCAAGGAGCAAATGTCTTTTGATTTCATGGCTGTAGTCATCTTCCACAGTAATTTTGGAACCCAAGAAAATAGAATCTGTCACTGTTTCCACTTTTTCTCCATCTATTTGCCATGAAGCGATGGGACCAGATACCATGGTCTAAGTTTTGTGAATATTGAATTTCAAGTTAGCTTTTTCACTTTCTTCTTTCACCTTCATCAAGAAGTTTGTTAGTTCCTCTTCACTTTCTGCCATTATAGTGGTATCATCTGCATATCTGAAAAGTGAAAGTCACTCAGTCATATTCAACTCTTTGCAACCCCATGGACTATAGTCCATTGAATTCTCCAGGCAAGAATACTAGAGTGGGTAGCCGTTACCTTCTCCAGGGGATCTTCCCAACCCAGGGATTGAACCCAGGTTTCCCACATTGCAAGTGGATTCTTTACCAGCTGAGCCACCAGGGAAGTTGTTGATATTTCTCCCAGAAATCTTGATTCCAGCTTGTGATTCATCCAGCTTGAAATTTCTTGTGATGTATGCTGCACATAAGTTAAGTAAGCAGGATAACAATATACAATTAGACATACTCCTTTTCCGATTTTGAACCAGTCAGTTAGTTGTTCCATGTCTGGTTCTAACTGTTGCTTCTTGACCCAAATACAGGTTTCTCAGGAGACAGGTAAGGTGGTCTGGTACTCCAATCTCTTTAACAGTATGAATGGATGCTATTTGAATCTGACAGACCTAGACAGCATATTAAAAAGAGAGCAGAGACATTATTTTGCTGACAAAGGTCCATATGGTCAAGCATTTTTCCAGTGGTCATGTATGGACGTGAGAGTTGGACCATAAAGAAGACTGAGCACCAAAGAATGGATGCTTTTGAACTGTGTTGCTGGAGAAGACTCTTGAGAGTCCCTTGGACTGCAAGGAGATCAAACCAATCAATCCTAAAGGAAATCAAACCTGAACATTCACTGGAAGGACTGGTGCTGAAGCTGAAGCTCCAATACTGTGGCCACCTGATGCAAAGAGCCGACTCATTTGAAAAGACCCTGCTTCTGGGAAAGATAGAAGGCAGGAAGAGAAGGGGATGAGAGAGGATGAGTTGGTTGGATGGCATTACCAACTCAATGGACACAAGTCTGGACAAGCTCCAGTAGATTATGTAGGACAGGGAAGCCTGGTATGGGGTCGCAAAGAGTCAGACATGACTGAGACTGAACAACAACAGATCATTTTATTCTAAAGGGAACAATTGTATATAATCCTCTCAATCAAATAATAAGTGTTTAGTCAGTTTTTGGACATCTTTTTCTGAAATTTTCCAAAAATCGTTTGTCTACTATTACCTGAAAATACTCTGACTCCTTTAACTATATGCATTCTTCTAAAGTAGCGGCTAAGGTACATCTTCAACATTTCCATCACTTCCTTCAATACTTCTTCACTTTTTACTTTTTCCTTACTGACATTAAGCACAACCCTTTGTTTTGTGCCTTCCCTGTTCCAGGCAGACACTCCTCCTTTCCTTTAGGATCATCCCAGCCTGCTCTCTCTGCCACAGTCCCTGGGTGGTAATATCCTTCTCCCCCATGTTTAAGGCCAGTCTCTTCCTTTGTGTCTTTGAGTCCATTCCATATCATTTCATCTCCCCGTGGGTCCTGATCCAGTTACCTCTGTTGCCCATTGTATCTTTAATTTTCTTCTTTTTACCAATTTTCCCCTCTTAGTTTACAAGCTTGTTCAGTTCTTACCCATCTCAAAGAAACTAATTTCCCCTCGACCACACATGGTCTTCTGCCTTTTGTTTTACCTCTCTTGTTCCCTTCACCTCAAGTTTCTAAGTGGTTAGACAGTAGTCACTGTCTCCATTTTCTGATCTTACATATATTCCTTCCCAGGAGTAACCCTGGCTTCTATGCACCAAACCACTAAGAGGGCATCAGCTAAGATCATCAGCTGAGGCACAGTCTTCTCTCCTCATGGTACTGGATGTCTTACCTCTGACCCTGATGACTGCTCATACACTGAGACACACTCTGCTCACTCTTCTTCCCAGATTCCATGTTCAATCTGTTCTCCTTACACCCCTATAACTGTTCCTTCTCAGCCTCTTTTACAGGCCCTTCTTTCTCTATATTCCCCTTAAATGTTGGAGTTTTCATGTTTCATTATCCAGAGTTTCATTCTAGATCTACTTCCCTTTTTATTCTACAGAGATTCCCTGGATGATTAAACCCACTTTCATGGTATTCCCAAACAATCCCTATTTATGCTGGTGATGCCTAAATCCACTCTCTCCAGGTCAAAACTCTCCCATTCTTGAGCTACAGACTCATATTCCAAGGGCCTGCTGGAAACCCTCATCTGGATGTCCAGGGGCACTCTGAATTCAATATGCTCCAAATCAACCTACTATCTCCCCAACCTATGTCTTCTACTGTTCCTCCTGTAGTTGAAGAACCATCACTAGAGTAATCAGTCATTCCTATTTTCCTTAGACGAAGGGACTTCCCAGCACATGGGACTCTCAGTCTTAATAGGACAGTCCTAGGCAGGCAGGGATGGCCCCTAACACCACCCACCCATCTTCAGGTCTAGAATCTGGGTCTTGATCTCTGTCCTCTCTTCTCACTTCTTCAATCTCCATGTCCTTCCAATTTCATTTCCTAAGTAGTTATCAAATTCCTACTCTCCTTTCCACCCCAAGCTCACACCCTTACTATCTCTTGCCTGTTTTACCCCCCTGGATGCCTAAGTATATCTCTGATGCCAATCTTCTTCCCCTTTAGATTCATGCTCCACATAGCTGCTGAAGAGAATTTTCAAACAGAAATTTCACCAAATCTCTATCCTGCTCAAAATATTCCATGGGCTACCCATCGCTCTTGGGGTAAAGCCCAAACATGTTAATATGGAAGAGTCCTCCTTGGTCCCTCCAGCCCCGGCCTCACCTCATGTCACTCACTGAGCTGTGTGGGTGTCTCCACAGTGCAGGCTGCTCACCCTCGGTTCTTCCTATGACTTTTTCCTGCCATGCCCTTATCTCTTTACCCCAACTGCCTTCCTCACCTAGTTTACATTCAACATTCAACTCAGGTTCAAGACTCAACTCCTCTGGCATCATTCCGCCAAGTGGCTTTCTGTGACATGCACAGTCTACAGACGTGTGCTAGCTGCCCCTCCAACCCCCAGACCACTGAGCACAGTGCACTCAGATTTGCCAGTTGGTCTTTCTTTCCCTCTGGACTGTGAACTGCCAGGAGGAGATACAGGCACGTCCTGGGCAACACCTAGGAAAACGCCTAGCACAGGTAGAACTCAACAGACATTCATGGAACTCTATTTGGAATGCAAACGTCTATTTGGAATGAAAACTGGCAGCCAGCAGGTTAGATCCACCCCATAATCATGGTTTATTTGACCTACATGATTTTTTTCAAC
>NW_011494746.1:2548762-2549585 GCF_000754665.1 Bison bison bison | reverse complement strand
CACTAGTGTTTAAAAGTCAGGAGACCTCATCTAAAAACTTAAAATTTTCAAATCCCTTGGAAAGTCTAAGTATCTGAAAATATGAGGTTCATGTTTTTCTGTGGTACTGACCTCATTAGAAAGGACATTTGCTCATATCTTCCCAGTTCACTATCAGCCTACCTCCTGGACTCTGGAAGGAGCAGTAAAACCCAGGGACAAGTTCCCTGTGTCTGCTCTGCTTTCTTCTCAATGGGATGTATGGACCAATTTTTTGTTGTTGTTGAGTTTTATTGGGGGGAGCTACCAGATGCTGTGCAAAGCAAGTGGGTGGCTGCTTTTCCTTAGGGTAAAGAAAATGGTCAGAGACCATCTTGGTAGAACATTTTGGATCAGCAAGAAGTCCACCCTGGCTGATGACTTCTGCTCTGGTTTTCTGTCATTCTAGATTTGTGTCTAATATTGAACCCTTTACATTGTATTATAATTCGTTGTTCAAGTTTTAAAACTCAAAGAACTTAATTCCAATTTCTTCCCATATATTTCCCAAGAGAGGGCTGCACAAGAAATATTCAGTTCAGTTCATTTCAGTCGCTCAGTCATGTCCAACTCTTTGCGACCCCATGAATCACAGCACGCCAGGCCTCCCTGTCCATCACCAACTCCCGGAGTTCACTCAGAATCATGGCCATCGAGTCAGTGATGCCATCCAGCCATCTTATCCTCTGTCGTCCCCTTCTCCTCCTGCCCCCAATCCCTCCCAGCATCAGAGTCTTTTCCAATGAGTCAACTCTTCGCATGAGGTGGCCAAAGTACTAGAGTTTCAGCTTTAGCATCATTCCTT
>NW_011494746.1:2515808-2548659 GCF_000754665.1 Bison bison bison | reverse complement strand
CTTCCAAGGAGTAAGCGTCTTTTAATTTCATGGCTGCAGTCACCATCTGCAGTGATTTTGGAGCCCAGAAAAATAAAGTCTGACACTGTTTCCACTGTTTCCCCATCTATTTCCCATGAAGTGATGGGACCAGATGCCATGATCTTCGTTTTCTGAATGTTGAGTTTTAAGCCAACTTTTTCATTAGTGACATTACAATCTTCAAAATAGTACTTTCACCATCACTATGTCATTACATTCTTACTTCATTTCTGGGACAATAAATCACAGGGTCTTGGCATGAGAGATTTAAATTTTATACCTATATTGAATTTTCTCCAAAAGTCTGATTGTTTTCACACAAAACAGACAAGCATCACATGCACAGATACATCTCGAGAGCTTTTTACACCTTAACTGCTAACAGCTTTACGAATCTTAATGGTTCAGAGGTTTATTTTTCACCACAGGCCCAGATGGAAATCACTGGCATCAGGAAGAACTGAAATCCCCAGCTGAGATAAAGCAGAAGACTTCCAGGCAGAAGAAATCAGAATCGGACCTACTAGTGCTGCCATCTGTTCCTCTGCACTCTTAGAGTTTGTGGCTCCCATCAGACCCGGGGAATTGTCCAGCTGTGAGTTTCTGTTTTACTGGGATTGAATTCCATCAATGTCCCTGACTTTCAGGCTTTGACCATCATCCTATGATGGTTGCCTCTATCAGACATCTCTGTTCTTTGCTTTATAATATGTATTTATTAACAATAATAAAGTTAATTCAACTGAGTCTAACTATGATCATTTGATGACATTTTTGGGGATCGCTTTGGATACCCCCACTCCAGTACTCTTGCCTGGAAAATCCCATGGACGGAGGAGCCTGGAAGGCTGCAGTGCATGGGGTCGCTGAGGGTAGGACATGACTGAGCGACTTCACTTTCACTTTTGGATACCAACAAGCATGCCCAAGTCAGGATTTCACATCAGGGACTACAGGGCTTCCTTCTATTCCAGATGGCCTGCCCTGGGTGGTGCTAGTGGTAAAGAACCTGCACACCAATGCAGGTGACCTAAGAGACTCAGGTTCAATCCCTAGGTTGGGAAGATCCCCTGGAGGAGGGCATGGTAAGCAACTCCGGTAATCTTGCCTGGAGAAGCCCGTGGAGAAAGGAGCCTGGCAGGCTACTGTCCTTAGGGTAGCAAAGAATTGGACATACTGAAGCTGGTTCCAAATAGGAAAAGAAGTATGTCAAGGCTATATATTGTCACCCTGCTTATTCAACTTATATGCAGAGTACATCATGAGAAACACTGGGCTGGAAGAAGCACAAGCTGGAATCAAAATTGCCGGGAGAAATATCAATAATACCTCAGATATGCAGATGACACTACCCTTATGGCAGAAAGTGAAAAAGAACTAAAGAGCCTCTTGATGAAAGTGAAAGAGGAGAATGAAAAACTTTTTGGGGGCTCCAAAATCACTGCAGATGGTGACTGCAGCCATGAAATTAAAAGACGCTTACTCCTTGGAAGAAAAGTTATGACCAACCTAGACAGCATATTCAAAAGCAGAGACATTACTTTGCCAACAAAAGTTCGTCTAGTCAAGCCTATAGTTTTTCCAGTGGTCATGTATGGATATGAAATTTGGACTGTGAAGAAAGCTGAGCGCCAAAGAATTGATGCTTTTGAAGTGTGGTGCTGGAGAAGACTCTTGAGAGTCCCTTGGACTGTAAGGAGATCCAACCAGTCCATTCTGAAGGAGATCAGCCCTGGGATTTCTTTGGAAGGAATGATGCTAAAGCTGAAACTCTAGTACTTTGGCCACCTTGTGCGAAGAGTTGACTCATTGGAAAAGACTCTGATGCTGGGAGGGATTGGGGGCAGGAGAAGAAGGGGACGACAGAGGATGAGATGGCTGGATGGCATCAGTGACTCGATGGCCGTGAGTCTGAGTGAACTCTGGGAGTTGGTGATGGACAGGGAGGCTTGGCGTGCTGCAATTCATGGGGTCGCAAAGAGTCAGACACGACTGAGCAACTGAACTGAACTGAAGCCACTTAGCATACCCTGGAACAATGGGCCAGTTGTTTTTTTTGTGTGATTTTGAAACTGTTCTATAGCAGTACTGATGCCATGGTCTAGTCTGATAACCACATATGCCATGAGGGAAAAATTAATTGTATTCAGAGATTCCTTTCTCATTGGGTGGAATCTCAAAATCAGCAGCTTCACCACATGTCCTTTTGTAGAACTGCCCTGAAGACTGATTTTCCTATTTCTCTCTAGGAACCTCCCAGTGAACGATGGCCAACTGCCAGATGCTGAATGCCACAGAGAGAGACTCACCCTTCCCACCAGCCCTGGACCTCTTGCCAAAAACACTCCGGGAAACTCCCTCTGAAGTCATGCATATCTCTCTGGACTGTAACCCTGCCTGTGCGTGATCATGGCCACAGCTGGGGACAGCAATTGAGGGGTAGACATCTGCTACATAAAGACTGCAGGCATAAATCTTCATTTTAATGAGACTTAAAAGATGGACTCCTCTGATTAATACCGGCAACTGGTGTTTCTAAGAGTGGACTACATCCACTGTTTGCCTACCTTGCCCCAATTACCTGGTGCCTGGGATAAGCTACTAGTTTGAACAAGCCTTCTCAGACTTACTGTACTCCTTTTTCTTGACAGTAACCTTCCTTCATGTATTTTTAAGTGAGAGAGAATGTCAAGATCAAACCTACATCAAACTGGCTGAGGTAACCCAATTCAAAAGCAGCTTTTCCCTAAATCTGTAACTTGGCATTAGGGCTTGTTTCCTGCCCCAATCTTATTGCATAATCAGGATATTTGGCAGTTTTGTTTGTAAAAAAGAGCCTGGTTTAGCCGCAGCGGGTAGGCAAGTTTGCCACGTGCTCCTGCTGGCCGAACCAGCCCTTTCGACTGCAGATGGAACAGTACAGTCCAACTAGTTCTATATGTCAGTATCATAAGCAGAGAGCCCCCATCCTCCCCCTTTCTTTGTCAACAACCACCTTGCATTTTAGCACGTGTTTATATCTTGGATTGAATAAGAAGATCAAGCCAACAATTACTCCTCAGATACATGGATTCATTTCAGCAAACACTTATTGATTACTGGCAATGTCACAGAAACTCAACTAAGATGAAATATATGTAGTCCTTCATCTCAAAGAGTTCAGCTCAGTTGCTCAGTTGTATTCAACTCTGCAACCCCATGGACTGCAGCATGCCAGACTGCCCTGTCCATCACCAACTCCTGGAGCTTGCTCAAACTCATATCCATCAAGTCGGTGACGCCATCCAACCATCTCATCCTCTGTCGTCCCCTTCTCCTCCTGCCTTCAATCTTTCCCAACATCAGGGTCTTTTCTTCTTCACCTTCCCATCAGGTGGCCAAAATAATGGAGCTTCAGCTTCAGCATCAGTCCTTCCAGTGAATATTCAGGACAGATTTCATTTAAGATGGACTGGTTGGATCTCCTTGCAGTCCAAGGGACCCTCAAGAATCTTCTCCAACACCACAGTTCAAAAGCATCAATTTTTCAGTGCTCAGCTTTGTTTATAGTCCAACTCTCACATCCATACGTGACTACTGGAAAAACGATAGCTTTGACCATACGAACATTTGTCAGAAAAGTAACGTCTCTGCTTTATAATATGCTGTCTAGGTTGGTGATAGCTTTTCTTCCCAGGAGCAAGTCTTTTAATTTCATAACTGCAGTCACCACCTGCAGTGATTTTGGAGCCCAAGAAAATAAAGTCTGTCACTGTTTCCATTGTTTCCCCATCTATATGCCATGAAGTGATGGGACTGGATGCCATGATCTTAGTTTTTTGAATGTTGAGTTTTAAGCCAGATTTTTCACTCTCCTCTTTCATTTTCATCAAGAGGTTCTTCAGTTCCTCTTCGCTTTCTGCCATAAAGGTGGTGTCATCTGCATATCTGAGGTTATTGATATTTCTCCTGGCAATCTTGATTCTAGCTTGTGCTTTATCCAGCCCAGCATTTTGCATGATGTACTCTGCGTGTAAATTAAATAAGCAGGGTGAAAATATACAGCCTTGATGTACTCCTTTCCCAATTTGGAACTATTGTTCCATGTTCAGTTCTAACTGCTGCTTCTTGATCTGCATGCTCAACAGGCAAGTAAGTTGGTCCGAATTAGGCACAGAAATACTTACTTAGGTAAGTACAGATTAGTGAACTAGAATACAGAAAATTCCAAATGCAATCCAGAGATATAAAACAATGAAAATATTCTTTAAATGGTTAAAGCATATGGGGAAAAAAGTAAAAAAGTCTCACATATATCTATTTGGAAATCTAGAAGGAGATTATAGACAGAATGATGAAAGGTCAGTGTTCAAAGAGATACTAGCTAAGGATTTTCCAAACATTAGGAATTAAAATTAAAAAACAAGTAGAATAAATAAAAGGAAATCTGCAAATAATCCCATCAAAATGAAACTATGAATATCAAAATGGAGAATCTTAAAAGCACCTAGAGAGAAAAGACACGTTCCTTGAAGAAAGAGCAATTATAATGACCTTAGCATCCCACAACACTATTGGAAACCAGAAAAGACTGGGATTGTTACCTTCAAGCAGTACATAACTGTCAACCTAGTATCATATGCCCTCAAAGCATATAAAACAATTTCGGCTGTGATAAGAATTGTAACCGAGTTGTAAATAAGGAGCTCTGAGAAAGCGAATGAAGGAACAGTTGATTCTGCACTGTAGCAGAGCTGAGGAGTGATCTAGATTTGGGCCCTGATGCATGGACAGGATTTAGGCAGCTGGGGGAGTGGGGCTGCAGGGCAGCTAGTTTTAGGATGCTTTGTTCAAATAAAAAAAAGGCCCTACCTCAAAGGCAATGCTGCTCCATGCAAGGTGCCCAGAGTGTAGGCTCTACCTGAGATGCCAGCCCTCCCTTGACTCTTCAGCTCTGAGCCCTTACACAGGGCACCATCTGAACATAGGTATCTTGCTGCCCTGTGCAGAGGCACTCCAGACAGAGAAATCTGAGCAAATTATTCCAAGAACACATGGAAGTTCTAGTATGTTCAAGCCATAGGAAACAATGGAAAGACTCTGGTACCTCCATCCAGTAAGTATGTCTTCTTCCTGGTGTTCAAGCTCGTGCACTGGACTACATAGAAGAACAGTTGTTTCTGTGAGCAGGAAAGGCAGCAAAGTGAGAAGGCTAATCAGGAACTTCAAGGTGGATGAGGCTCTTCTAGAATACAAAAGACATGGTAAGGCTACCTACCACACAGAACTGGTGTGCAAATTAAATGAAATAATACATTAAAGATACCTGACATACAGTAAATGAAAGAACGGTGAACTAGCATAGTCATCATTACTTTCAAAGTATTTATTAAAATTTTTTGTTGTTTAGTTGCTAAGCTGAGTCCAACTCTTTTGTGACCCTGTGGACCCCACTATGGGATTTCCTAGGCAAGAATACTGAAGTGTGTTGCCATTTCCTTCTCCAGGGGATCTTTGCCACCCAGGAATCGAACCCAGGTCTCCTGCATTGGCAGGCGGATTCTTTACAACTGAGCCACCTGGGAAGCCCCATTTATTAAATTAATTACACGCAAAAGTGAAATCACATGATTGGACAATCCTTTGATAGGGACGTTCTTTTTCATGTTAATACAGAGTTTCCAGAGCCTTCTCTGTGTAAGTTTCTGAGGGTACAAAGATGAAAAACACCTGAGATGATGTTTTTTGGGGGGTGAATATTCTTTTCTCACCTTTTCCTGGTAATATTTGTTACTGTAAGACGTCTCTAATAAGATGTTGGTTAGCAGGTATCAAAAAATTTTATTTAATTAAGTCTCTTAATCCTTTTGGGTCTCAGTTTCCTCCACTTTAAAGCCAGATGGTTTGGCTAGTTGATCTTCAGGGCTCCTTCTGGAACTAACAGTGTATGGTTATAGAATCACGGGGATTTGGCTGTTAGTAAAAACTCTCACTTCTGTTTCAGCGGCTTTTCTCCCCACTCATCTTCTCATGGACTGGGAAAGCCTATAGGAAATTCATGTTTTAAAGCAATATTTATTTATTTTGGGCCATGCTGGGTCTTCGTTGTCATGCGGGCTTTTCTCCAGTTGTGGTGAGTGGGAGGCCCACTCTCTAGTTGCGGTGCATGGGTTTCTCTTGTGAAGCTTCTCTTGTGGAGCTTCTCTTGTGGAGCATGGGCTCTAGGGCACACGGGCTCCAGTAGTTACAGCACAGGGGCTCAGCAGTTGCAGCCTGCAGGCTCTAAGTACAGGCTCAGTAATTATGGCACATGGGCTTAGTTGCCTCATGGCATATGGGATCTTCCAGGACCAGGGATTGAACCCATATGCCCTGGATTGGCAGGGGGATTCTTTACCACTGGTCCACCAGGGAAGTCTAAAACTCATTTTTGAGGTCACAAAAGAGGAAGAACTCAGACCCCTCAACCCAGACCCAACTACTAGCTTTACAAAAGGGCAGAGAGTTCTCTGCAGACCTGGAAAGCGAGCATGTGATTCTCAGGAAGGCTGGTGGGCCTGAGGTCTCTATGGAGGCCCAGCTGTACCCCTCATCCAAATCAGACTGGCTATGGTTCAGATCAGGAACAAAAAGATGCTTTTAGGCTGGGACCTAAAGAAGAACTATTCAGCCTCTTGTTGTTTTATAGAATAGCCCAGTTTCTCCCAGCACAGAGAAAAACTATGAAGAAATTCACTGAGGCTTGGATGGTCAGTTGGATAGTCACAAATCCTTGCTTTCTCCCTGGGTCCATTAAACAAATAGGAAAATAAACAGTTAATCAAAGCTGAGCCAGCTCAGGCTCTTAAAGCATTTCAATGTGGTTATTATATTATCGCTGAAGTTTTCAAGCACATTGCATTAAGAAGGGGGGAAAACCCAATTAAAACGAACATCTCTGAGAAGCTGCTTCACCCCAGGCTGTGGGTTCCCTGAAAGCCAACACTGACAATCAAGAGCTCCCAGGCACACAGATACCCCCACTCCCTGGCAGCTGCACAAGCATTGTTCACTAAAGCACTTTAGAAAGCCATTTAGAAATCCGGAGAGTAAGGCCTAAGGGAAGCTAGGACTCAGCAACTCCTTGCAAGGACCAAGAAGAGCTGGCTCTCCTCCTGGCCTGCGCCAGCACCACCCAAGGCAGAAAGAGCCTGTGGAGTGCCTAACAAAGATAGGCCATGCGTCCAGATTCTCTTGCTCTCTCCCATCTGTCATCAGCCCCACAAGTGTGGGCTAGAATTTGATGAAATGGCTTATCACATATATTGCTAACAACTGAATTGCGACAGATTGTCCCAGGAAAAACAGGAGAGGAAAAACTGAACGAAAACAGAATCCCCATTTCATTTCATGGCAACCGTGAACCAACAAATTCTTCATGTATCAATGTGGGGATGTGTCTCAGACCTTCCCAGGCTCAGGCAGCCCTCAAGAAGACTCTTAAGAGGGTCAGATGTTCACAAAATTATCATTAAATCTCTTGACGGTGGGGCCAGCACTGACCAGGAAAAACATTCTGTCAGACAAAAACTCACACCAAGGGGAAAAAAACTTAATAACTTGAAGGGGATTCTCCTTCCACTGTACCCCATACACTCACCTACAAAGTTTTCTCCACAAAAGCAATCACTTTGCTATTCTCTGCTAGAGGGAGATAAGCCAGGTTCTAGCATGCTAGAGAATGCTGAGGAAACATTTCCCTGTTTGTTTAGTAAAGGGGGGTGCTGCTTCAAAGGGCCTTAGCAAAGAGAGATCTTTTGTATCCTTTCTCTTGAAAGTTGGTGACAGAGGCTGTAGAGGGTCAGGTATTCGGAGAGAAGGGTATGGCATGAAGCGACATAGGAAAACCAATTACTGGTGCTGGAAGTCATCTGGATCTTTGGCCTAATCAGGTCCAGAAGGACTACATGTGCAGGGTAAACTGGTGAGGTTTCAGCCTTTGATTTCATGAAACACAGGGCATTTTTGTTCATATGTTTTTGGAGGTAAGAGTCTGCATCATTTTTGGCAGCCACAAACCTTGCCATATGCTGAGAGAGAGTGAGGGTTGAATTACACACTGCCCAATCTTTTGGTGTATCACAGCTGAGTCACATCCATTCTGCCACCCAGAGAATATAAATAGAAAGATTTGGGGAGAAGAAATACAAAATCTATGTCTTGGACTTTTCCAACTTCTTTCTGGGCTATGCTGTTTTTCTTAGCTGTCTTGGCTATAAGAAAACATCAGAGGAAGAAGAGCCTTTGCCCAGACTTTTGAATATTTCTGATATACAAGATTAGGAGACCTGGGTTGAAAACAGAGAACTAGGTAGAATGTGTGTTTCCTAGGCCAAGGGTGGGAAGAAGGGAGAGATGCTTATGGCCACTGGCCATCAGATTGAAGTCCTTTGGTGTTAATCCCATTCTGGTGCCTTCGTGATCTTACTAAATACAGGGAAGCCAGAGTCAATCCAGTGATTCTTGCAGCAGGAATCAGAGCTCAGAAAACATCAGGGTGCAAGGCCAGACACTGTTGAATTCTTTTTTGCACTCTGTGTCTTCCTGACAAAACGATGCATTACTTTGTTGGCTTTCTTGCTGTTCTTCTGAGGTGAAGCCTAGAGTTTCAACATGCTTCCTACCAAAATGATTACACTTGAGAAGGCTGGCATAGAGCTACCCTGAAGGAGGCTGCCTCGGAGGCAGGAGAACCAACCAGAGATGTTTACTTCCAAGCCATAGACATTAGGTAACCTGGGAGAGTCAACATGTTAACTATGTAAAGAAATATTTCTTAAGCAGCCACTAGAAGAGTATAAATTTAAAAGGCATAGTTCCTGCCCTGGGGAGCTTATGATATTTGTTGGAATGAATGGGAAGGGAAGGCAGGAGATAAATATTTAGCAATTAGAACAGAGTAAAACTTGAGGCAAGCAAAGCCAGAGGCTCTCTGGGTGTTTGTCAAGGTGAAATCAGAAAGAGAAGCAACTCACAAGGCCATTTAGCCTGTTAGGTGCGAGTTTCAAGATTAGTCTTCATTTTGGATGTCTAATTTAATTATCACTACAATGGCTTCCTCGGGGACTCAGTGGTAAAGAATCTGCCTGCGATGAAGGAGACGCAGGCAAGAGACTTGGGTTTGATCCCTGGGTCATGAAGATTCTCTGGAGAAAGAAATGGCAACCCACTCTAGTACTCTTGCTTGGAAGATCCAAATCCCTGGGGTCACAAAAGAGTCAGACATGACTGGGCAGCTAAACAACATGATAATGGACAGTCCAAAATTATTATTTCTCAAGGTATGGAAACTCTTGACAGGGCTTAGAAAAAAGAGGCATAGGTGCATGTGTGTTGTAGAGAGACAGACAGACAGAGAGACAGAAAGGGAGGAAAGGAGGAGGGGGAGAGAGGGAAAAAGGGAGAGAGAGAAGGAGAGAGAAAAGAAGAGAAAGAAAAGTTCGGAAGAGGAAAGGAAGGGGAGACTGGGGAGGGAAACACAGGCATTACGATGAAAACGGGATCTCCAGCTTAGGTCACCCCCCCCCGCCAGAAGCTACTAAGTGCTTTCTACCAATATCAGAATTATTATAGTCACTGTCATCCACAAATGCTTCCGAGTTCTCTAAATGTATCAGAAGTGGTTGTTATACTTCACAGAATAAGCTAAATTAAAAAGATCCTTGCAGCTGGTCCTGCGGGAGGCCTCCGTAGGCTGTCTGATGGTGGGAAGATTGCAGCACACACAAATAGAGGACAGCCAGGCTGCCTCAGGGCAGGGCCTTGGGAAACCTGACTTTTCAGGTGCTCAGATAGAGCACTGAGTTTGTTTCTATATTCATCAGAGTGGAGACAGATAGAAAAGATTAATTATGTCATTAAGTAGCAATTATCAGGCACATTTAATGCACTGTATATTTATGGCAATTTTCTAAAGCAATTTTGCATCATTATCTTATTCCCACAACTGAGATTTTTATATGTTTTTCTGAAATTTACTAGTTCTACAAGTACCTTAATGTAACTTCTTTAACTTAATTATATCCTCAATATAGGAGGAAAGGGCAGAAAATATCAAAGCTCTAAGTGCTTAGATTTAGACATTCATCCTCTCTCTGTCTCTCTCTCTTTCTTAGTATTATGGCACAGGAAGTAAAGCTAGATCAAAGCCTCCAAGTGAAGATCACAGAATAAAGGTATTTCAGATCAACTTCCTTCTTTAAAGCCAAATACAAATTTTAAACAACTAGAAATAGAAAAATGAAAAACTGTACCTTATTTAATGAAACTAGGAGATACTTACAACTCTAAACCTCAGTCTTGAGGAATGGAGGCCAAGCAGACTGAAAACAGGACCAAAATGAGGGAAGACCAAAGGACAGACACAGATACCCACAGATCTCGGACAGGATAGATTTCTCCAAAAGGGGAATGGCTGGTGATTTGGAGAAACCTGTCCCTGGATGTTCTCATGCCTCAGGGAATTAGATGGGAAAGTCTTTTGAAACAATGCATTTAAAAGGAAGTTTTTACCACCTCATCCCTCCGCCATCATTAAATGACTGGCTTGGTTAGAAAACCTCTATTCAGAATTAAGTAATAATCGGGAGGAAATCAACATGCAAAAAAAGTTGAAGGCTACTGGTTTAGAGCATGAGGCTTAGAATGTGAAAGACCTAGGTTAAAATACTTAAAGAGTCTTCCTAGCAACCATTTGAGAAAATGACTAGCTTTTAGTCTAAGGTTCAGCCTCATGAGAGGCAATCCTCATGAGTTGGCCAAGAGAAACAGATTTACAGGAAGGGCAGTACGTGATGAGCTCTTAGCTGTGGCAAGGTTAGCTGACTCTGGTTTGTCAGGCTGAGCCTCGCCTCCAATCCAGGGACCTCAGGGGACTGTCTCCCCAACTTTGGCAACAGCAGAATTAAGGTGGGACTCTGTAGCTGACTTTACTGCTGTGCTTTTCTGCTCTGGAATGCTTTAAATCCACTCTGTGATTCAAGAGGGTCCCTTGTAAATGGCCCCAAAGAATTTTTAGTAAACCTAAGTCATCAAAATGCAGCCCAGGTATGTGTGGAGGCCTGGCTGCACACCAGCTAAAAAGGCCCTAAAAGCCAGCTCAGGTGACTTTCGTCACAAGCTCACTAAAGAGAGGAAAAAAAAGAAGAGCTGCCTTCTCATTTAAATTATCACCCCAAACTAATTCTTTCCTATGTTGCCTAAATTGCAGGCACAATTCCATGCTGACCCTTTATCATGGCTTTAGCACCTCAGCTACACTGGAGGAAATATCACTGAGTTTTAGGTAAAAGTTAATAAAGAAAAGAACCAAATTCCCATGCACAGTCTACATAATAATAATGATAATCATTTTTTTTAAAAAGATTTCTTAGGTATCTATCTAGGAGAAGGCAATGGCACCCCACTCCAGTACTCTTGCCTGGAAAATCCCATGGATGGAGGAGCCTGGTAGGCTGCAGTCCATGGGGTCGCAAAGAGTCAGACACGACTGAGAGACTTCACTTTTACTTTTCACTTTCATGCACTGGAGAAGGAAATGGCAACCCACTCCAGTGTTCTTGCCTGGAGAATCCCAGGGATGGCGGAGCCTGGTGGGCTGCTGTCTATGGGGTTGCAAAGAGTCAGACATGACTGAAGTGACTTAGCAGCAGCATAGATATTTAAGTATATCCAAGTATATAGCTGGTGATCAAATCTAGGTCTGTCCAATTTTGAAGTTCTAGAATATGGCCTGGGGTTGAGTACTGGCCCTATCACTTACTTATCCTCTGACTTTCACCAAGTTCCTTAAACTTTCTGGGCCTCAGTTTCTTCACCTGCACAATGGGACTAATACCTATTTTATTGAGTTATTGCACTGGTTAAATACAACATATATAATATGTGAAGTAATATTAACAGTGCTTTAAACATTGTATGCAGTCAATCTGTGTTAACAATTGATTGCTGCTTTTTCTTTTTTTAATGTGGTAAAATACACAACATAAAATTTACCATGTCAACCGTTTTTTTATTTATTTTTTAACTTTACAATATTGTATAGGTTTTGCCATATATCAACATGAACCATTTGTAAGCATACAGTCCTGAAGCATTAAGTATATTCACATTGATGTACGACTACCACTACCATCCACCTCTAGAAATTTTTCATCTGATCAAAGTGAAACCCTGTACCCAGTAACTCCCATTCCCTCTTACCTCTAGACTCTGGCAACTACTGTTCTACTTTCTGTCTCTATGAATTTGGCTATTCTAGGTACTTCATATAAGTGAAATAGTATTTGCCCTACTTTGTTTGACTTTTTTTTTTTTTTTAAACAAGTAGGGCTGTGTCTTTTTGGCTGTATGGCCCATAGTAGCCTCTTTGACAACACTCTGCCCCCACAAAAATCTTGGTTCTTCAGGGCTTTCTAAGAATGGCCCACCACCGTTGCAACGCTTCTATGGGAACAGTGCTAAAAGTGCACACAGGATAGATTCAGGTCAGGAGTATGGGATTTCCGAAACAACTGATTGGTCTAACACACTATTTTATGTTTAGAATAAGGGCCATAACCCACCTTTCTAGCTTTACCTAACCAAATTACAGTGAAACCCAAGCCATCTAAATCCTTGAATGAACAATTACTTTTAGGTATGTCTTCTGGATCATTGACAATTTAGACGTATAACCATCAACATTTTAATTTAAAATATTTTAAAAATAAATACTTTTAAATGTATTATATCCTTATAATACATTTATATAATACAAATGTGTTATATCCTTATAATACATTTATATAATACAAATGTATTATATCCTTATACAAAAATCTTGTTGTTTTTAAAAACACCATGTGTTCAATAGTTTTCAGTTTTACCTCAAGCCTCAGGAACATTACAACTAATATCAGGTATCATATATGCTTCAATACAATAGGATCTACTGAAGTTAGTTGAATCTTAATCCACCACTAAATAATCCCAAAGTGCTATGTTTTTTGATCTTTTCTTTGCATTAAATTACTAGGTTTTTTTTTTCCTTTGACTGAATTCCTTGTTATAAGATCTCTAACGAGCTCTTCCCTCAAACATTAGTGCCACTGCTAAGAGCAGATTTAAGTCTTTAGGGGCCTGAAATTGACACTGCTGAGCAGGAGGAAAGGAGAAGCTTTTTAAGAAAAGAATACAAAATGACAAGTACAAAATTGGATATCAAATTGAACAGTGTAAATATTCCTGGAAGACACTCCCACTCTAGGTCAACTAACAAGACACTCCCACTCTAGGTCAACTAACAAGACACATGTGTGTGACTTAGTCATGTCTGACTCTTTGGACCCCATGGACTGTGGCCCGCCAGGCTCCTCTGCCCATGGAATTCTCCAGGCAAGAATACTGGAGTGGGTTGCCATTCCCTTCTCCAGGGGATCTTCTAGACCCAGGGATCGAACCTGCATTGCAGTCAGGTTCTTTACTGTCTGAGCCACCAGAGAAGCCCAACAAGACACATAAGTGACTGTAAAATATACAAATATATCTCAATAAACCCTAATCAAATTCACTTAACTGGAGCTCAGAAATGCCTGCAGTCACTCCAGTGCTATCTGACAGGAGGTGAAACATGGAGGACAAGTCAGAGTGGCAACAGGCAAACCTAATCAACTGTGGCTAACACATTTTATCTTTACAAATTTTAGCAGCCTTATGATCTGGTGAGCACATTACTGGAGTTTATGACTATGTAGTGTCATAGTCATCTGTAGTGATCTGATGCAGGACTACTTCCTGCTCATCTATTACGAGCTAGAAAACCAGAGAGCTAGCCTTGATAGAGCTTTGTATGACTTAAGAAAGCACCGGTTCCGAATAAAGCCTGAGGGCATTTCCTTGCAGTAAAGCATATGACTTCTGGGCACAGAATTTGAGACATGAGCACAAAATGTTTCTGGTTTATCTCTTATTTCTGTTTCACCAGGTAAGGAAAAACTAGTCAAACTGTTAGGGTCACTTTTGCTAAGGGCATTCTCTTAGTATAAATAGTTTTGATTATGACTTACATTAAGGTAAACATGACTATATATGGTTGGTATTATTTTCACTTGAGAAAATCCAAGACTTTGCCCCTTTAGGTTTCTAATAAAAGCCAAAAATGGTTACTTGTATGGCCCTTTGTTCTTTCTTACCATCGATTTCTTTTTACGTTTTTATTTTGAAATAATTTTAGACTTAAAGAAAAGTTACAAAAATAGCTCAGAGTTTCCTGATATACTTCACCCAGATTCCCTAACATTAACATCTTGCATAACCATACCACAACTACCAAAACCAGGAAATTAACATTAACACAATACTACAAACTAATCTATAGACAAGTAGGAAAACTGGGCAAATCCAAATAAGATGTGGTTCAGGATTCAATCCAGGATTCCGTATGTATTGCACTTGACTGTTACCTCCGACTTGTTACAGTTCCTTAGTCTTTTTTGACACTTTTGAAGTGTGGTGGGGGTGGTGGTTTAGTCGCTAAGTTGTGTCCAACTCTTGCGATCCCAGGGACAGAGGAGCCTGGCAGGCTACAGTCCATGGGATTCTCCAGGCAAGAACACTGGAGTGGGCTGCCACTTCCTTCTCCTTTGAAGTGTACTAGCCACTTATTTTGTGGAATGCCCTTCAATTTTGGTTTGTCTGATAATTTCTCATAATTATGTATTATTTTTGCAAACATATCACAGAAGTATGCTGTGCCCTTCTCAGTGTACCATATCAAGGTGTACCCAATATCCATATGTCTTATTACTGGTGATGTTAACTTTAGTGATTTAGTTAGGATGACATCTGTCAGGTTTCCCACTGAAAAGACATTAATTTTCCCTGTAGGAGAGAAAGTTTTAGGAGAGAAACTTTAAATTATGCAAATAATCTTTATTTCTTATTATAATTTTATCCAATAATTTTAGCACACAGTGATGGTTCTTGCCTGCAACAGCTATTATTCTTTGTGTAATAGTGATTTTTATTTCCATCACTTCTTCTACATTTATTAATTGGAATCCTATTGCAAGGAAGAGTGGTCCTTTTTCACCCATGTAATTGTTCATTCCATTAATTATATCAATTTGGACTCATAGATATTTTATTTCATGGGGTATAATCTGTTAGTATCACTATTTTATTGCTCAAATTGTCCCAGTTTTTACCATGTAGAGCTCGTTCAAGTTTCTGTATCTTCTCAGCATGTCCCCCTCAGTTTCTGAGTACTTCTTACTTTCTGGCCCCACAAGATATTCCACACTATCTTATATTTTCTCTGACTTCATCTTGGCATCAGCTAGTTCTACAAGGAACTCAGGTTCCTTTTTTGAAGTATTGGGTATTTAGGACCCAAGATTCAGGTGCTAAGTTTGCTCACTGCTACTGGGATATCATGTATAGGAAATATGAGCTAGAAAACATTGGCATCTACATTACAATACATATACAATCTATTTACTTCATCTTATCCATGTATGTATGTATACATATACATGTAATCTATATTATATAATATGTATATATATCTAAGAGTCATCAAGTTATGCTGAAACCTTCTGCTCTAACCACTGGATTAATTCTGGCTTCCCCTCTTCTTTATTTGCAACTTTTTTCTATTAATTACTTTGAGAAGTGCAGTGGTGTGGTTTAGTCTCTCAGTCATGTCCAACTCTTGCGACCCCATGGACTGTTGCCCACCAGGCTCCTCTGTCCATGGAATTTTTCAGGCAAGAATACTGGAATGGGTTGCCATTTTGATAAGTGTAGCTCTCTTTACTCACAATGTATTTATTTTTTGTTCAATCTCAATAGACACATAGTTTTAGCATTGCTAAACCACTGCCCCATGAGAAACACATTTATCAACTAGATTACAATATCTATGTACAGTTCTTTTGCCTAACTGTGTGTGTTATAGTATATACTCTATAAGTTTTCCAAAGTTGCATAGGTTAGTCTTTTCTTACCACTTGTTCTATCTGGGATTCTCCCAACATCCTAGTTGAATTTAATTAATCACTGGGGGAGAGGGGAAAGTTCCAGAAGTCAAAGCTATACAGGAAAGTTTATTCAGAGAAGTGCAGTTCATGCCTTGTCTCTACTACTCTGTTTCCATTGCACATTCTTTCCACCCTGTTTTCATTCACCTCCTACAGGTAATGAATCTCATTCCCTTCTGCTTTATTGAAGCTGTATTACTACTTATGCGTAAATGAACAAATATATGTACATGCTCTTAATATTCTGGTTTTTTTTTCTTAAATTAAGAAAAATACTATAGATATTCTTTGGAGTTCACTTTTTTCATTCAACAATATTATCCTGGAATTACTACCTACCACTTCATAGATTTTACTTATTCCTTTTTATAGATACATAGTACTCCATGTGTAAATGACTTAGTTTATTCAATCATTTTTCTATGTGTGGGCATTTAGATTGTTTCTAATACTGTTCAATTATAAATGATGCTTCAGTGGACAACCTTGTACACATGTATTTTCATATTGTTGGGAAGTGCATTTAGGAGTAGACTTCTTAAAGTGGAATTTCTGAGTCACACAGTAAGTGCCTATGTAGTTTTGCAAGGTATTGCAAAATTTCACTCTAGAAAGGTTGTAGTAGTTTTATTTCAAACAAACAAGCAATGTATGTGAATGCCTATTTCCCCAGAGCTTCACCAACCGAATATTTGTCAAATTTATTAATTTTAACCTATCAAATAGGCAAGAAATGGTATCTTGATGTTAGTTTCATTGTAGTCCTCTAATTATGAGTGAGTGTAAACAGTTTTGTGGGTATAAATGTTATTTTATATCTTTTCCTTGTGACTTGTCTGCTCATGAATGCAAAAGCCAGCAACAGAAATGGTCACAAGACTTTCAGATCTGTCAGCTAGTATCTTCTGGGTGGAGCACCATGCATGGAGACCTTGGACTTGCCTGCTTCCTTGGCACTCTCCATACCCCCAGCATGCCTGGGAAACAGAATTCAAGTCCTCCCAGAGACTGACTGAGTCCTTGATTCTGTAGTTCAATAGGTGCCCCGACCAGGCTCAATGATCTGTATATCCAAGGCCATGTTATTTTTACATCTCTTTTGTCAATAAAAAACTTTTTTGAGATGCTTAAGAGTAAGCCCTGTGTTTGGAAATCATGAAGTTAACAATTAACATGAGCCCTGGATGTCTTTGAGTTCCAGGTCTTAGTTCTCATGTTTCATGCTGGGAAAGGTTATTCAACTCATCATTTGCAAAGGTCTAAGCAGGAGAATGACCTCATGACTGATGAATTTATTTCCAGATCATCATGAATTCCTCTACCTTTCTGTCTGCAAAAGGAAAAGGGAATTTTTCTGAGTTACATTTGAATTAATCACACTTAAAAGCTCTTTAGGAAGAAAAAAAAAGCAAACATAAATCACAGGTTTACTTTTAACAGCCTTGGGATCCACATCAGGCACCATCTCTGTGTATGTGGTCAAGCTGGAAAGGAAGCTGGGTTTCAGCCTCTAAACCCAAACCTTTACCGAAGGCAGCATTTCTGCTACTCTCTTTTCAATATTGCATCAGTAAGAACTGGATCAATTTGAATAACAGTGCCATTACTGTATCTTAATTTCAATCCTTTTTTGCTAATTTCTTGTCTACTTTTGATTCTCTAAATTAAAAGATTGTTGCTGTTGTTGCTCTTATTTAGCACTATTATAAAATTAAACAAGCAAATCTTACTTTGCTGATATTCTCTAGACCTGAAAGGGGAGTACTGTAGTACAAACCTTATTCAGATCACACAGCTTAAAAGCACGCTCACAAAGAGAGTGTGTTCAAGAGGCATTTCCTTTCCACATAAGCAATCTCACCAAGAACTCTAACCTGACACCTAAAGACCATTCTACTTGCATATGACCACTATTTTTCAGTTAGATGACACTGAAGGAAATTAATCTATCCTCAGGGTCCCCGTTACCCCAAACTGCTCTTAAATCTAGCTATAATTTGGGAAAAATATGTAAGGGGAAAAGTAGCTAACAGAGTCTATCACTGACTTCAGGTGAAATTCAAGGTCTTGTTTGTATTATAGCTATATTTCTAAACACCTAAATCTATGATGTTTCAGCTAAGGACCATGAACTATAAACTCAAGTTCACTTTTCACTACAACCTTGGTTAATGAAAGAGAAGCTATAACTGCAGGCATTAGTCATCTCAAAGACCTTTACCATGGTTTGGTAACGGTGTGATGGTTTCTCTGACTTTGATGTAAATAGAAATATTCCACACCTTTCACTTTTTGTACCACGTGGTACTACTGGTGACCTTTTCACAGCCCTTTGAAAAGAGACAGAATGAGTTGGAAACTTATCAATTTGAATGTTTCATAGGAAACAACTTCTATCAGAGCCCCCGGCATACCAAAATCGCTCAGTATTATGTGAAACAGGGAGTCTGTTTTGGAATAATTTCTAGCTGGAGTGACCATTTTCCTATTTGTAAACTTTGAAGAGCTCTTATCAGGGGCCATGGTTTAACCATTAATAAGAAAAACACAGGCTCCTTTAATTCTATGATTCCCTTGTTGAACTTGGTCAATCATAGGTATAATGGCTCAGTGCCCACTGAGTCATTCCAACACTCTTCGGTTAGACATTGAAAACAATAACTTCAATTGTCCCCCAAAAAAGACATTTTATATATATGTACATATTTATGTGTGTATATATATATATCTCCTCTTAACCACAGGAGCTATCTTCTGCATACACAACATACTCTGTACGTGAACGGCAATGGCCTTACAAGCATAATAAAAGTTCTTTTAATCTCTTCTCTCTTTAGTGGTTCCTATTTCACAGCCACACCACAGAGCCTTTGTGTTCTAAGTTCACAGGAAGCATCCCAAGCATTCTTGCAAGCCCTGTGGCTTGGCTCAAGCAGTTGGGAATAAAAGGTCCCTTGAATACAAATGGCAATGTTGCATTCTAGCAGCTTCCACCCAAGGCAAGCAAACACTGTGCAGTTCGTGTTTTGTACTGCTGCTTTCTGTCCAGAGAAAAAGATGAGAGAAATATTCTTCCTGCGGAGTCCCTTTGGTTTGATTTACAGGGGTGGGCAGGGAGTGGGTATGGGGTGGGGATAGGTTCTTTAGATGATTCCCTGTGGTATGTAAAAAGTCTGACTTTAATTTTAACTACTAGGAATACATGAACTTCTACACAAGGTTATGTCTGAATTTTAAAAATGAAGGAATTGAAGGAACTGTTTCACTTTGCATGAAGCTACCATTATTCATCTTTCCAGACAACTGTAATGCTTATTGTTAACAGCAGTGGGCTAGATCCTCTGCCATTAATTGGAGGCCGAGAAAGAACACTTTGGGAAAGGTCAGCAAGGCTTAACTGGAGCTGGAGGAAGTGAGTGACTATATTTATAGTCCTGGGATGGAGCATATTTCAGTTTTTCACACAAAGAGGGCTTTCTTTCTGCTTTTAACATGTCACTAAGTCGAGGTGGATAAGTTCTGAAGACTCAGAGGCATTTGTTGCCAAATCGTAAATCCAAACCTACATGAATTTCATTACTGTATCTCTCATTCCACAGGAAGAGCCCATGGCACAGTGTCTTTGGACTAGCATAATCACATGGAGGACAAAGAGTCTACAGAATTTCATGGGATGAAAGAATGGATGCTCTACTTCATTTTTTCTTTCTTCTTGAACTTTATGCATTTAAGATTGGCACACTTACACAGGAAGTTAAGTGCCTGAAGATGTGCTAGTGACGTAGACACAAAGCTTTTCACCTCTGGATATTGGGTGTAAACCTAGACTGAGTCAGGGGTGATCAAAAGTAGATTAATGAGTAGCATGTTTCTCATGAAAATAATCTCTCGCTATTGATAGTTACTATGCTACACACCATCATATTGTCAAGAAATCCCACAAGAGAAAGGGAACTTAGAGACAATGTTGTTTAACTTTCTCACTTTACAAACATCAAAAATAAGACTGAAAGAAGATACACAACCAGCCTAAGGTCATAAGAGCTAGTAATGTCAAACCTGGGAATACACTCAAGATTTCTAGACTCATATTCCAGTGTTTGGTCTCTTTATAAGTCCATGACACTTTACTGAATGTTATGGATTATTTCTCCCAAATGCATGACATGTCTTTTTGCCACATAATTACTTAATTGAAAAATGAAGTAAATGGTGGATAATATATGGATAAGGGGTTAAGGGAAAAAAATCACTGTAGGTGTCCAGGTAGGACTACTTCTGAAGTAGTCTGGACTGCATGTTAGAATCACCTAGGGGAGAGTGTTGGTTATCTAGTGCTGTGTAACAAACTACCACAAACTAGTTAGCTGAAAACCACAGCCATTTTATTAAATCTCACAGTTTTGAAGGATAGGAATCTGAGGAAGCCTCGACCATCTGATTCTTCTGCTCCATGGGGTGTCAACTGGGGTTACTGGATGGTTTTTAGCTGGCAGGTGGACTGGTTTGGAGGATGCAAGAAGCCTGAACTCGCTCACCTGGTGCATTGATGGGAACAAATGGGAGTGCAGGCCCATCTGGTCTCTCCCATGTTATCTCAGTGAATCTCTACAGCCTTCTTACATGGCAGACTTCTTCCATGGTAGTTCAAGTCTCAGGAAACTGCTGGCAATTGCCATTTCCTTTTCAAGATTATGCCCATAACTGGCCCAGTGTTGCTTCTGCCATTCTCTGTTGGTAATGCAGTCATAGACAAGAACCACAGGGAGGGAAAACAGATCCCAATTCTTAGTAGAAGGAGTACCAAAGATTTTATGGCCATCTTTAATCTACAACAGTCCATCCTTCAACCATTTCTTATTTCCAATCCTCCCATACACAAAATATACTCCTTCTGTCCCATGATCTCCAATAGCTTCATCTCATTATAGTGTCAGGCTCAGATTGGAGATCCAGAATTTCCTCTTCTAAGTTATATCTGGGTACAGATTAGACTAATTGGGTATGATTCTCTCAATCTGAAACCTGTCAACTAAAGAGCCAACCTCTCTACCCATTATACTCAAAATATATTGATCACATTGAGATAAATAATTGCAGTAGTCACTCAAGTTCAAACATAGGGAGGGAGGGCAACAACAGTCATAGGGAAGTAACTTGTCCATGCTGCTGCTGCTGCTAAGTCACTTCAGTCGTGTCCGACTCTGCGTGACGCCATAGACGGCAGCCCACCAGGCTCCCCCGTCCCTGGGATTCTCCAGGTAAGAACACTGGAGTGGGTTGCCATTTCCTTCTCCAATGCATGAAAGTGAAAAGTGAAAGAGTCGTGTCCGACTCTTAGCAACCCCATGGACTTCAGCCTACCAGGCTCCTCCATTCATGGGATTTTCCAGGCAAGAGTACTGGAGTGGGCTGCCATTGCCTTCTCCGAACTTGTCCATAGAAATTCTGAAATACAATGGGCACATGCCATCAATTTCATGATTAGTATCCTGATTTAATCCGGTTTGGGGTGGAACCAAGGCATTGATATTGTATATTGTCTTCCATAGGTGTTTCTAATATGTAGCCAGAGTTGGACACATTGACCTAGGGAGTTCACTCTGCACTTTTCTTATGAAATAGTTACTTGAAAACTTTATTTCCTGAAGTGTGTTCTCATTTCTGACAGCATCTAATCACCTTGAATTTTTTTTTAATGCAAATTTCTTTTCTCAGTCTAGACCTATTGAACCCAAACCCGTTTAACAAACATTCCCAAATGATTCCTATGTTACAAAAATTGCAGATCCACT
The DNA here is from genome assembly GCF_000754665.1 of Bison bison bison. Lineage (NCBI taxonomy): Eukaryota > Metazoa > Chordata > Mammalia > Artiodactyla > Bovidae > Bison > Bison bison. The sequence goes on along the minus strand of NW_011494746.1, from coordinate 2,526,806 downwards.
GTTGTTGTGTGTGCATGCTCAGTCATGTCTGACTCTTTACGACCCTATGGACCCTAGCCTGCCAGGCTCCTCTGTCCATAGGATTTTCCAGGCAGGAATACTGGAGTGCTGTTTCCTTCTCCAGGGGATCTTCCCAACTAAGGGATCAAACTAGCATCTCCAACATTGCAGGTAGATTCTTTACCACTAGCACCGGCTGGGAAGATCCACTGGATCTTTATAAAAATCCAATTGTATTTTGTGAATTTTTAAAGAATGTGATAGTATTGCACATTCAGTGGCATACTAATAAATGTTCAATAACCAGCTCTTTGGGGAAGTGAAAAAACTTGATTTAGAGTGGATGCCAATTTCTCTGGTATAAATACTCCCACACTGACTGATTTCAAGCTTGACACTACATCAAAAAATATGCAAAATTTCTCTTCAATGCACACCTGAAACTAACACAATATTCTAAATGAATAAAACTCCAATAATTTTTTTTTTAAACGTGCAAAATTTCTGAAACTACACAATCACCTCTCATGAGACAGCACAGACTTACTCTAGCATACCATTTCCCATCTCAGGTGATGTGAAAAATCACAATAATAAATAGGAACAGAAGCTGTGAAGGAAGACTGTCTTGGGTAAAAATTCTAATTATGCAAATTATTGGCTATGTGACCCTGGACACATTAATTTTCATAAGTAAAACACAATAATTTTCATTAAAGTACTTATTAATTTTCATAAGTAACACATTAATTTTCATTTTATAAGGTTAAATTTTAAGTTTCTTCAATCATGTACTCCCAAAGCGCTATGAACTTCTCCTATCTCAAGACTCTTCACACTTGCAGAATTTACTTGGCTGCCTTCCTCACAAGTCTGTGAGCAGAATCACTCCTTCCCTTTTGTTCCCCCATCCCCAGTGATCAGCAAAGTCCCTGACACACAGCAAGGGCTCAGCAATCACACGTTGACCAAACAGGAGAACATATGTGCCCACTCGCTCCTACTGCAACCATGGCAAACATTTATAATGAATCATGACACTTGGATACTAGAGGATAAATCATTTGAGAAAAATGGCACTCCAGGAAGCCTCTACCAACTAACCAGAACCAGTACATGAGATCAACCTGCTTTCCACTCTGCTATACGCTCTGCTAATAAAGGATTCTGAGCCTCAAGGAAAAAAAGAGCAACCAGGTTTCAGAAACCTTTCTAACTACAAATAAAATTCTGTTTTATAATTTGAACAGAACTTAGACCTTAAAGTCTGAGAAGGAGAGATGAAAAGGAAGCTAAAGAAAAATTGGTAACTGTTCCATTTCCCATCAGACTAATTCCAGGACAGATCTAATTTTCTTATGGTCATTTTGATCTCATTCAAATGTTGCTCTGTTGGCTCTCAGCTAAGCTAATGGTGTGAAATATGAGGATGTGAAGCCAGTCCTCAGACTCCATCTCTGACACTGGTCTCTGAGCTTAGGTCCCCACTGCCAGTTAAAGGTCCAAAGAAGAAGGAAGGAAAGCAGAAGCCAGTGACCTCAAGAGAAACATCTCCACGGAAGATAAATCCTCTGAGAGGACAGCTATGATGGACTAAACCTCAGAATCTTACTTCTTCCCCCTCTCACACTTCACAGTGCCTGGCATGTCTTATCCCACTCGTGTAGTTTATCTGCATTAGAGATTATTACATCATCTGTGTACTTATTAAGCAAATATTTGTTGATATAAAAATTTCTAGTCACTGAGTAAATATAATGCAAAAAAATATACATGTGAGATATTTTTGTTGAGATATTTTCAATCCACTTAGGAAAACAATGTATACATAAACAATCACAGTACAAGTAAGAAAGTAATATGTCACTGAAGAACATAAATAAAAATCTTCAGAGAATTCAGAGAGAGCAGGATCTAACTCTGGCTGGAGGTGGGGGCTTATTGATGGATAGGGAAATACGGAGGAGGGTACATGTGATGGAATACATGGGCACATACAAGTTGACAAGGTATAAATGGTGTAACTGATATGCAATTTGATTAGATAGAAGGCCCAGGAGGATATGTGATGGCTAAGGTACAATGACTGGCTAAGGTGCAAGACAAGTAAAGATTTTTGAAAATGAAAAGTAATAGTTATGATAAATATTTTAGTAATGAGCAATGAAGACAGTAAAGGGAACAGATCCAGTGGACCACTAGTTAGAAGACTAACTATAATGATCCAGAAAGAAGCAAAGTTTTGTGCAAGAAAGTTAACAGTTTTGAGATTCAATATGGAGAGAAAGCAAGAGGAGAAAGTCAGTAAGTCTGTGAAGCTCAGGGTCTGAGGGGTAGGGAAATTCATCCATCCAGTCACCACAGAATCACGATGCTCTTGTTATGTGCCAGGCATTGTTCTTGGAGTATTTAGTGCTGAACAGAACAAACTTGGGTTCTGCTTTATGGCACTTATAATTTATTCAGGAAATCAGATCACAGACAAATAAAAGATAAATAATCATAGGTGGTGATAACTGCTATAGTGGAAGTTAACAGAGTGAAAAGAGAGATGACAAGAGGAGGACCTTACTCAGAGAGGGTGGTCTGGGGCAGATTCTCTGTGTGGGTGGCCCTACACTGAGCCCAGAGGATGCGGAGCTATTCCTAGAATAGGGCTCGAGCAGTGGGGAGGAGATGCCCTCTAGGAGGAGGGAGTTATGTGGCTGAAATAGAGATGATGCTGAAATGGAACATGGGAGATGGAAAAGGAAAGGTTAATTTAAGAAACTGTAGATGAGGGTCCAATGGGCCCACAAAAGAAGATAATAAAGCCATCACTGGAAACACTATACTTGAGTTCAGAAAAGAAGATCACCTGTATGGAGGGGATGGGGAAGCAGTGCTTCCGAGGGAACAGCTAAGGGGAGGGATTGAAATTACACAGACACATGAGACATGGAAATGGGATCAAAAAGATCATGGGGCATGCAGGGTCAGTCCTAGGAATGATCGGAGGTCACAAGTCCACCTGTGAATTGAGGAGAATCAAGGTGGTGGAGGAGAGAGAGCTAATAATAAGAGTTCATGCAAGATTTCAAAGGCAAAGATAATAAAGGAAGCAAGGCTGGGACAGGTAATAAGAGTGGGTAGCTACCTCTGGAACACCCAAAACTGTGTCTATTGCACAACAACATGGGCAGTGCCCGTGAGAGCGCCAGTGAGAGCCAAGCATGGAGCCTCAGGAAACAAAAGGAAGAAGGGGCTGGGCTAAATGCTGCCCAGGCTGAAGCCAATACAGATGGCCCTGGAGGAGAAGAACATGGACTGGAATTCCTTATTTCAGCTGTTTTGCATGAAAGCTAGTCCTGCCCAAGTCAAAATGCATGATGTGTTTACAGAAAATGATGACCTTTTGTTCTCCCATGAGTGAGTAGAGCAGGGATAGAGAAGGGAGTTGCTCTGGAGAAATTTACAACTAAATTAATGGCTCAAAAAGGCTAGGAGTGTGATGACAACTGCTTTTTCTCACACTTTCCTTTCCTGTTCCTGGAGACACTTTGTTTTCCCATAGACTTTGCTGATTGTTGCTACAGAGAAAGACAACACACGAAAACTTTCAAATCTGCAAGAATGAGAAAGAGAAATTCCCCTTTGGAACACTATTTTCAATAACATTAAAGCCACAAGGATGAATTTAACAGCATGATGCTGTGGGGGACTTCCAAAAGAGGAGAGTATACAAGTCACAAATCCTTAGAAGAGAGAACGCTTTCTGGGATATATCTGGGTGTCCACAGGAGGCTAAGAAAAATGACTTCCTGGGTTTCCCCAGTGGCTCAGTAAGCAATCCACCTGCCAATGCAAGAGACATGGGTCTGATCCCTGATACGGGAAGATCCCACACAAAACTAAGCCCGTGCACCACAGCTGTCGTGCCTCTGCTCTAGAGCCCCTGCTCCGCAACAAGAGAAGCCATCACAATGAGAACTCTGTGCACTGCAACTAGAGGCTAACCCCCACTTGCCTCAACTAGAAAAAAAGCCCAGGAAGCAATGAAGACCCAGCACAGTCAAAAATAAAATAAATAAAATTATTATTTTTTAAATGGCTGCATTTGCCTTTCCACTGACGTACCCTGAGGCACAGCCTGTAACTTCCTTACAGGTCAAGGATCTGAACTTAATGAACTTAAATGATTGATTTTGCCATGTTTTTCACCTTCACTATGCTCTTAGTAATTCTTACAGAAATTGAAGAAAACAATTTCACTAAAGTTCTTGGTCTGTCTGTACACACATGTGGACTTGAGTGGTTTGTCTCAGTACAGGTCTTGTCACGCAATGAAGCAAAATGTTCTATTTCTCTCTGTCTGCTGAAATCCAATCAGTAGCTTTACTGTTACTTCACATCCCAGAGGATGAGAAAGAGAATGCAACAGTTTCTTCCTTCAACACCTCAGCAAGGTTTGTTTACCTTAATAAAACCAACCATATGCAGTTTGCACCTAACCAGCTACTTCTTAATTGTCCAATTGTCTAAACAATATGACATAGAATTTATTGGTATAGACGCTATGCTAAAATGTAATACTCTTTCATTTATGCATTATTTCACACACACAAGTTCTTTCTCCAACAAAATTGTAAGCATTTTGTACTCAAGGATTGTGCATTTCACTTTTAAAATTTTCCTGTATCAAGGTACAGGAGAGTGAGAGATGTATTTTCATATACAGTAATAATAGCCTGGTTCTCCAGATATGAGTAAGCTTATTACTAAACTCTAAGAAGTGGTTAGTAAGACAAAAAGGGAAGATGAAGTTAGATAAACAGGTGAAACTGGTAAAGCAAGGATTCCCACCCCCATCCCCCACTGCTGATACAGAAGAAAAAAGGTTGTGACTAGAACCATTCTATGATTCACTGAGATGGTGGGGACAGACCATGCAACCTTCAAAAGGGATGCAGCAGACTGAGCTCCTCTCGGAGTCTGGTACAACGAGAGTAACCACCAGGGAGGAGTGTCCCCTTACAGGTGAGAAGGAGATGAAAAGTTGCTCTGAAATGAAAAGACAGGAGGGTGGGTCATCCCAGGAGCTCAGTTTCTGTTCCAGCACTAATGCTTCTGGTCCCAGTAAACCACCAGCCAAAAGAGGCTAAGACTCAAGGTCCATGCAAGAAGAGCTAAGGGCTGAGGTGAGAAGAAGCCCTTCCATGGTGTGTGGACATCCAGACCAGGAGGGCTGCAGCACATGGTTCTTTCCCAGGGCAATGGCCATGCGGTGCACCCAGGTAAGGAAAGAGCCACTGAAAACCCAAACTTGGAGACATGTAAAGATGTGGGGGAACAGACAACTCCTAGAAAGGATGGCCTTCTCTTGATTTTATAAAGTGACCATATTCTGAGCCTCATGTGCTGAATTAGACTAAGCTAAACAACTCCAGAATCTCAGTGGCCTAACACATAAGGGTTTCTAGGTTGCTCACACTGCAGATTGGAAGCTGGCTGGCAAAGGGCTCATCCTTACTCAAATAGCGAAGTTGATGAAGGCTGCCTGTCCACCCAGTGCTGGAAAGAGAACTATATGAGTTGGGTGCTTGGCAAAGCTTCCTCCTGGAAGTGACCCATATCACTTCTACTCAAATCTCATTGGTCAAGGCAAATCATGTGGCCACGCCCAACTTCAAAAGGGCAGTGAAGCAGAATCCCACCAAGTTCCTGGACAGAAAGGCTTGTGAACTGTGCTAATGACTGCCACATGCACCACAGGAAGACCTGCTTGCCCACAGGTCAGGATCTACTTCATTCAGCACTGAGAAAATCTTTTCTCCAGAAGGGAAAAACTGAAAACTGCTTGCCTGCTAATTTCACGTCATCACTGAAACATCACCCAAATATTTAATGAAAAGATTCAGATTTAAAACATTTTTTTAATCTTACTAAATCAATTTTATTGCAATAAGTAGTTAAATGGTAAATTCTCCTTGGCTAATTCTTTCCAGAAAGCTCCAACAGAGTAGGTTCCTTCCTCTTGTCCTTCTTCTCTTCACCCTGTTAATTCCCTTCATAGAATTTATTATTATTTGTAATTATTCAAAGATCATATTGGTATAATTTTAGTCCTAATTATAGCATAGAAGACTTAAAATATATAAATATTATTCTCACCTACCATTTGCCATCCTTGACTCATTACATACTAAAGGCTCAATAGACAGTACTGAAGCCCTCATGATAATAATATATATGGGAAAACATGTTTTCTAAGGCCATTTCATGTAATAAACAGAATTATGAATATCATTGGACCCGTAATTAAGTCAGTGAATATTCAGGCTTATGAAGAGAAATTTGGGTCATTAAAAAATAGTTAACTTATATTCACTATCCTCTTGTAAGAGTACAAGAATAGACTTCAGTAGTAGAGATGTTTAAAGCAAAGCCAGCAAAATCTTTCCCTTTCAGATCATAACTAAATTACCAAATGAATATTAAAATAGGGGAAAACCTGTGTCAGCTCTGGAAAGAGTACCATCAATATGCCAGGACTTCAGGGAATTCCTAATGTATTGGGTTGGCTATAAGATGCTATGGAAAAATCTGAATGAACATTTTGGCCAACCCAGTATGTGTAGGAGGAGGTGAGCTCCGTGTCTTTCTATTCTACCATCTTGACTGGTACCCACATGCTTGAAGAGGGAAGCAAATTAAAGGAAAGCCTTAGGTGGCAATGTGGAAATTTCTTCATTGAAAAGAACAGGAATTTTCAAGCAAAGGGAACTTGAGCCCAAATGTTCACAGCAGCATTATTCACAATAGCCAAAAGGTAGAAACAACCCAAGTGCCCATCAGCAAACCAATGGATAAAAAACTATGATATATTCATCTAATGAAATATTATTTGTCCATAAAACAAATGAAGTATTGATACATGCTAAGCATGGATGAACCTTAAAAACATTATACTAAGTGAAAAAAGTCACATACTATATGATTCACATGAAAGTCCAGAATTGGGAAGTCTATAGAGATAGAAAGTAGATTAGAGGTTGCTTAGAGGCTAAGGCAGAGAAGGCAATGGCACCCCACTCCAGTACTCTTGCCTGGAAAATCCCATGGACGGAGGAGCCTGGTGGGCTGCAGTCCATGGGGTCGCTAGCAGTCGGACACGACTGAGCGACTTCACTTTCCCTTTTCACTTTCATGCATTGGAGAAGGAAATGGCAACCCACTCCAGTGTTCTCGCCTGGAGAATCCCAGGGACGGGGGAGCCTGGTGGGCTGCCGTCTCTGGGATCGCAGAGTCAGACATGACTGAAGTGACTTAGCAGCAGCAGCAGCAGAGGCTAGGGAGCAGGGAGTGGGGCATAGGGGGTGATAGTCAAAGGGTACATGTTTCCTTTTGAGGTGATCTGCAGTGGTGATGGTTGGACATATCTATGAATATACTAAAAATCTTTGACTTGTATACTTTGGGTGAATTGCATATTGTGTGAATTAGGTCTCATGAAAGCTGTTAAAAATTAAAAAGAAAAAGAACAAAGCAAAGGGAACTGCAGGGAACCCTAGTCATTTGGCTGAGGGGGTGAGGTGGGGGTGGGCAGTGAAAGACAGCTGTAGGATGGATGAGGTCGGCTCCCTTGAAACCTCTTTGCTGATGCAGATCAACAGCATTCTATAGGAGATACACAGAAGGCCCGGGGCTGAGTGCAGCCACAGCAGCGAGAGAGCCTGCAGCCCTGGGCTGCTCCCAGTGCTGTGGATTCTCTGATGTGTGGACAGAAGGGCCTCTTGTACAGCAGCTTTATGAAACAGTGCAGAAACTGCCTAGAAAGAGTTCCAACTGGGACTGGCCACTTTGGCCACTGTAAAGCCTAGTCTTTGACTGCTATATTACGATCACACATATCACTTCCATCCACCATCCTCTCTAGTCAGTGAGGTTTCTAATGACATCCAGGTTCTTATGATTCTTTGGCTATCCAATTTTCTCCAAACCCTTAATAGTGTCTAATATACTTACTTCCAGCAAGTTCTATATGTCAGTAACCACACCCGAATTTCTTTCCTGGACATAACTCTCAAATATAATTTACTTTTTTCCTCACTCAACTCCTTTCCACTTTTTCCTCAAATTAATGGTGGCTATTTGGGGAGGGAATATCACACCCTTAATGAATTCTTTGTCTTGAGACTGAGTCTTCTTCTTTTTTTTTTAAGAGACTGAGTTTCAAGGGACTTTAGTTGCTTCTGTCAACCTAGATTCCCACCCTCTGGGCTCTAAAGACAGGAAACTTTTCCTACTTGAAAAGCTTCAAATTTCTGGACTCTCTCTAGTCTCTCTTAAATTTTTGAGCCAGGCAGTTCTTGCTTGAGCTCTTGCTCCTAAAACCTTACAAAATATAGTCACTGTCAACTAGCATACAGCTCTAATATTCTTTATTCAGTTTCTACCCATAGAACTATGGTTTATTAGTCACTTTATCTACCTTAAAAACTATCATTAACAAAAATTTTCCCAAATAGTTTGCTGTTGTGAATCACGAGTCTCCATCTTCTAACTTCCAGTATCAGTTTCATCACTGTTTTCTCAACTGTTAAGACAGTACTCTGTGTTTGAGTTTTGTTGTTATGGTAGAACCCACTTTCTTTACCATCTCTTATGTTAGTTCACACTAGCTGCCATGATATTAGCAGCTGAGTGGGTTTACATAGCAGAAGTTTATTTCTCTCTTACATACAGTCCAGTTGGCAGTAGAGGGGCTCTGCCCCATGCAGATATTCAGGGACTCAGATTAATAGAGACTTTGCCAATTCATGTGTGGTTTACAAGGTGGCCTTGGGAATTGCCATGCAGACCAGAAAGAGCAAAATGATCACACACTTCACTTTTACCATAGTCTGTTAGCCAGAACTCAGTCATATGCTCACACTCAACACCAAAGGAAACTGTGGGCCCAGGAAGAAAATCAAATGCTCTTGGAGAAGACTAGACAGTGTCTGAACTCATCCTAATCATTCCAGAGATATTCACATAGGTCCAAACAAAATAGTCAACAAAATCTCTATACTTTTGATAAGAGAAATGTAAGGAAAAAACGTGATAAAGAAAACTTAAAAACACGAGGATGACTAAAGACATACCAAAAAATACACACAAAAAGAAAGCAAGGTGGTCATATTATTAACATCAGACAAAAAGTATCAAGGGAACTGACATTAAATAGCAAATCAATTAAGGGAATTAAACACTACATCAAATTATATACAATGGTAACTGGAAATATAAGAAGAAAAGATGGGCAGAAAAAGTATAGTTGTGAAGACTTTAACAAACTACCTTTTACTTTCTCATTAGAAAACCAAAAATAAAAATATAAAGTATTTTTAAGTATATCTCATGAAGTTAATTTTAAAATGTTATAACTTTAAAGTTGAAGGATACAAAATAAATACACAGAAATCTGCTGCAATTCTATACACTAGCAACAAAGGATCAGAAAGAGAAATTAAAGAAACAATCCCATTTACCATCACATTAAAAAGGGTAAAATACCTAGGGATAAACCTCCCTAAGGAGGCAAAAGACCTGTACTCAGAAAACTATAAGATGCTGATGAAAGAAATTGAAGATGATGCAAATAGATGGAAAGACATCATGTTCTTGGATTGAAAGGATCAATATTGTTAAAATGACTCTATTACCCAAGGCAATCTACAGATTCAGTGCAATTACTATCAAATTACCAATAGCATTTTTCACAGAACTAGAACCAAAAAATGTTAAAATGTATATGGAGACACAAAAGATTCCAAATAACCAAAGCAATCTTGAAGAAGAAAAACAGAGCTGGAAGAATCAGGCTCCATTACTTTAGACTACTACAAAGCTATACTTATCACAACAATATGGTACCAGCACAAAAACAGAACTATAGGTCAATCGAACAGGATAGAAAGCCCTGAAATAAACTCAAGCACCTATGGTCGAGTAATCTACAACAAAGGAAGCAGGAACATACAATACAGAAAAGACAGTCTATTCATTACATGGTGTTGGGAAAACTAGACAGCTACATGTTAAAAAAAAAAAGAATTAGAATATTCTTTAACACCATACAGAAAATAAACTCAAAGTGGATTAAAGACCTAAATATAAGATCAGATACTATAAAATTCTTAGTGGAAAAATATTGGCAGGATGTTCTTTGACATAAATTGCAGCAATATTTTTTTAGTCCTGTCTCCTAGAATAATGGAAACAAAACCCAAACTAAACCAGTAGGACCTAATTAAACCCAAAAGCTTTTGCACAGCAAAGGAAACCATAAACAAAATGAAAAGATAGCCCACAGAATGGGAGAAAGTACTTGCAAGCAAAGCAACTGACAAGAGATTAATCTTTAAGATATACAAACAGATCATGTGGCTCAATTAAAAAAAAAAAAAAACAATCAAAAAATGGGCAGAAGACCTAAATAGACTTTCTTCCAAAGAGGACATACAGATGGTCAAGAGGCACATGAAAAGATCCTCAACATTGCTAATTATTAGAGAAATGCAAATCAAAACTGCAATGAGTCATCACCTTACACCAGTCAGAATGGCCATTATAAAAAGTCTACAAACAATAAATCCTGGAGAGTGCGGAGAAAGGGAGCATTCCTAGACTGTTGGTGGGAATGTAAATTGGTGCAGCCACTATGGGGAACAGTATTTTTGCTGTTGTTTAATCACCAATTCATATCCAGCTCTTTTTAACTCCATAGTCTATAGCCCACCAGGCTCCTGGGATCCTGGGATCCTGTCCATGGGATCTCCCAGGCAAGAATATTGGAGCAGGCTGCCATTTCCTTCTCCAGGGATGGAACCCACATCTCCTGCACTGGCAGTGGGGGTTCCTTAAAAAACTAAATATAGAGTTGCCATATGATCTAGCAATCCCACTCCTGGGAAACCATAATTTGAAAAGATACATGCAGCTCAATGTTCATTGCAGCACTATTTACAATAGCCA